>NW_007254942.1:179481-222335 GCF_000164805.1 Carlito syrichta | reverse complement strand
CCACTCACCTCAGCCTCCCAAAGGCGCGGGATTACAGGCTGAGCCACCAAACCCGGCCTGGAGATAGTTTTTTTAATGGCTTGACTTGACACTTCCATGATTTGGACTTAGAATTATGACTATTTATTAGCCCCTATGACTAAGATATATGACTTTTAGCTGGACTTTATTACCCTAGTTTAAATTAAAGCAAAATATGGTGATCCTGTTCAGTAATTTTAGGATTATAATCTCCTTTTGGGCCTAGTCCATCAAATATGAGGTCTGACAATTAAGTTCGAGAACTTGCCACTGTGCCCTTACGTTGGTAGCGCTGTACAAACAACTCAGTAAGGTTTCATAACGTTGGTATGCCAGTGTCTCCCATCTGTGTTTGTGTCAATATGTGTGTCTTGCTCAGTGGTATTTATTATTGTTGTTGCATGTTTTTGTGTTCCATCACAAGAAAGTTGATGCTTGAATTAGAGCAATGAATAAACATTAAAGTTCTCGTTAAACTTGGCAAAGAGTGGAAGTAAAATCAGGGACATGATAGTCTAAGTTTATGGGGATAATGCCATGAAGTAAATGGCAGTGTATAAATGGGTTAAATGACATTTTTCTGAAGCAACAGAAAGCATGACTGATGAAGAGAAGTCAGAACAGCCAGTAATGAACAGAACTGACAAAAACATTGCAAAAGTTTCCCAAAATCATCAGCTGATTGTAAGAATTATAGTAGACCAAATAAACATTGATAGAGAAAAAGTTAGGAAAATCTCAACTGAAAATCCTGGCACGAGGAAGGTATGTGCAAAATGGTCTCAAAGGAGCTCTTGCATCATGACAATGTACCAGCTCACACAGCACTGTCTGTGAGGGAAATTTTAGCCAGTAAACAAGTAACTGTATTGGAACACCCTCCCTACTCAACTCATCTGACTTCCAATGACATTTTTCTTTGCCTGAAGATAATGGAAATATTGAAAGGAAGACATTTTGATGACATTCAGGACATCAAGGGTAATACGATGACAGCTCTGATTACCATTTCAGAAAAAGACTTCCAAAATTACTTTAATGGGTGAACTAGGCACTAGCGTTGGTACATAGCTTCCCAGGGGAGTACTACAAAGGATACTGTAGCAACACTCAGCAGTTAGCTATGTAGCACTTTTCTAGTGCTAATAATTTCATGAATTTGTGAACTTGTCAGACCTTGTATAGCTCACAATATCTAAGAAACAAAGAAGCAAAAATTGTAGTAGTTTAGCATAATTTTTCCCCATGGTTTGTAAACAGTATTTTTAGGAGTATTCTATGACATGAGATAATGTACACCAATGCACAATGTGTGAAATTTTCAGGTGGGTACTAAACAACATTCAGAAAGCTCTCATTGCTTCAGTGGCTTTAATCTTAGGGATACCAGGATTCCTTGTATAGTTGTCCAAATGCATTTTCTAATGTATGTTAGGAAGAACTACTTGTAAAATATTTACCACTAGGGTCTGGAGGACAAATACTTTTAGAAAATAGTACACTTCTAGAGCCTAACAATACATTTGCTTTGGCTATAAGAATAGTAAATGCTCTGAGAAGCCCCACAGCAAAAGAGATTTCTAAAACTCTGATAAGTCTAACGCAAACTTAGTGGAAAATGAAAACTCATTTTTCAAGTTAATATTATTAACATATTAGGTAACTCATTTTAGAAAATTCTACTAAAATGAGAAAGTTACAGACTTTGTTATTACACACAGATATATGCATTCACATGACAGTATAGCTACTTACCACCAATGGCTTGTCATTTGTTAAATACCTACAAATGAAAGTAGATACTTCCCAGGTAATTTTCTTTTTTTGTCTTTTAAAATTTATTAAAATCATGTATATAAAGAGTTCAGAAAAATTCTGGTTGTACAATAACTTTTAGAAAGAAAGTTAGTTCCTTACTTGTCTTCAGAATTTTCTTAAAAGCCCTCTGAGCTCCTAAGTCAATATTTTTGACTTGACTAAAGATCAAAGGGGCATAGTTTCAGTAAATAAAAAGAACATATAGGCATAGAATAGAACTGATATTGAATAGCACAGAGTAAAAAAAAAAATTGGTGCGATTGTATTAGCCATCTTTAATAAAGGAATCTGATTATTTCTTTTCTAAAGAGAAATAAGGACTAATTAAATGCATAAAATGCTACACCAGTTAGCAATAAGTTTAACTTATCACTTTATTAAACTCAATAGATAAAAACAATTTTTTGTGGAGAAACAATTCTAAGGAAAGACAAGTTACTACCCTCCTAAAAGTATGCAGTGTATTAATATAACTTCAAAAGAATTGGACACACAGAACTTTTTGACAGTAGCCAAAGAAGACCCAATTAAAATTTTCTAACCTATTGATCCTATCTCTGTTTTGGTGACCTTTCATGTGCACCTCACTCATAAATGAGATGACACAGAAAAGGAACTATCAATATCGCATGATCCTTTGCTTGCCTTTTCCCCCCATATACTCAAAATTATACGGACTATTCTCAAGATAAGGCTTCCAAAATAGTCAAGGGTTGGCTGTGTTTGGCAATTATCAGAAAAATAACAACCATAAAATGAATCAATTAACTTCATTACAATAATCTTTAAATGTCTTTTTCTAAATATCTGATAAGGATGTAAAAATAAAATCTGGGGTAAGTCACGGTCTTGCCATGCAATAAACAAAAGGTTATTATCACAGCACTGCTCCATCTTTTAAGTAATGTGCTTTGGGGAAGAATTCTACCAACAATTTGTTTAATGAGAGGTATGAGTGATTTTAGACAAGAACATCTGTCACAGTTCTCATACTCTCCTACACTACTCTGCTGAAGTTTTCTGTTACTTCTAGGAATCAAATTCTCTCCTCCCAATCCTGATATTGTTTGTAACACTAGCAATGAAAAACAGTTATAAAATGAGCCCTGGGTGTGGAGCTAGGTGACTTGAAAGTTAATTATCGATAATCATAGTTCTCTTCCTACTTCACTGTATGATTGTAGGCAAGATATTGTCTTTCTGAGTCTCAAACCCTTCATCTGTAATATGTACCATAACTGATCTTTAAAGTTCCCCTCAAATATTGTATTTTGTGTCCAAAGACTCAAACTCTCCTTTATAATAAATCAGACTGTTTAGCACAAAGTAATGAAGTAGACTGAATCATTATGTAGTTATGGGTTTGTGATTGTAAGCTATGTCTTGAATTCTCATATAAAATTTACTCCCCAACTAAATGAACATCATAACCCACAGAAAATTGAATAGAGGCATAAAAGCCTTCAAAAACCAAAGTGTTTTGGAGAACTGAAGGACTTATGGGTAATCAGTGGCAAATATGAAGGGGAACCCCCCCAAAACCTGGAATTTAGTTATTAAAAAATTGTATTCATTCTTACATGTTTAAACTTCAGTCACCTTTAAAATATTCTCTGTTTGGCGTAATACATTTATCAATATGCTTTTTCTACTGCTCAAAAAAGATTTTTAACTCATCAACTTTGATAGCCTTTAGTGCTTCTGCTGGTTTTTGTTTCACCTCTTCCACATCGACAAAAAGTTTCCCTTTGAGAACATTTTTTTCAATAGGGAAAGAAACAAACAAAAATCACTGAAGCTGAATGCAGCCTCTCACCACAATGCTAGCGAGTACACCGATGCAGATAGGTTCCGAGAACATTTACCTAGCAGGGGAAGCCTGTACTACAAGTGACCCATCCTCCAAAAAATAATTTCAGGTTTTTTGGGTCTCTCCTCGAACATCAAAGAAACATAGCCAACGTTCAAAAGTGAATATGATAATCAGTATTATGAAGTATTTAAGAATTGCCAATACCTAACTATATAGGGACACAAATAAACTAGGAAAAAAATAATAATGAAAGATTCTAGGCCTGAAAAGAGCTTTCATCAGAAAGTCTAGTGAGAAGAAAACAGTTTTACATCTGGTTTTCAAATCTTTTAAAATTTTCTCTTCTGCATGGTTTTCTCTTACACTGATTCATATGGTCACCACCACACTCTACATAACCCCTCCTCAAACTTTACCCCTTTTTCCTTTTGAAACTAAGGATGATTTTTTAAAATTCTTTTACTTTTTATCTTCTTAGAACAGTGATAGAAGATAAAATTTCAGAATTTGACTACAAATAAAGGAAGACCAAAAGAGAAGAAAACTGAAAATGCATATGTTCTCCAGTTTATGATAAATCTTCCCAACTTCTGGAAAATTCCTCTGGGTAAAAATAACAAACTCTCCCTTGTACCATCAGTACACACATTTATCAATGAAGTTGAGCATTCACCGATGATAAGAAAACGTGATAAATTGAATATGAGATAGAAGTATTTTAGTTTAGCAGATGCAATATTCAGTAAAGCTGAATGAATATACTTAAGAAGAAAATAGAGTTGCATTAATACATTTTCTTCTTTGGAAATGTTTTAGAACAGGTACTAAAAAAACAAAGAAATGCAATCTTAGATTGTACCAAGGGTAGTATAATGACTTTAAGAAGAGAAATAGTCGACCTCACAGCATAGTTCAGCACACAGTTACAGTGCAGTTATGGATATCAACACAGATGACTTTCAACTAATAGCAACTTGACCTGTTTGCTTTTGGACAATAAATTAGTTTACAGGTTTGGAGTCACAACACTAAAACTGGAAAATTCTTAAGCTACATGTGAGGTTTCTTATGCTAATATTGTATCTAGCAAAATAGTAAATGCTTATAAGTAAAATAAAAACTAAGGATTATATAAGGTAAGTTCTAGACTAGTTGGCTCAATGGTTGACTCAAGTCATGAGTTGATCGGAGTTACTGTTTAATGCACTGGGAAGATGAGAATGTAGCAAATGACTCTAAGCAACAATAGTTATAGGATCATGTAGATTAACTGCATGTGGCATTGCTCACAGACAGTTCTGATAGTCACTAAGTGCCTGGATCTTGGTTCTGTGACCTCAAGAAATGCCTTTGCTTCTGAAGTTTTTCCTTCACTTCTAGGAGTGAATGTAATATTCTTCCAATATTTCCTCTTTCTTGTTTATGTTTGTACAAATTGTTTTTCTGTTACTTACCCTTGAAATAATGCTGTCTCACATTTTTAATATTTATGGTTAATCAAATAATTTATTGATATATGTGAAATGTTTTGAATCTATAATTTACAAATGCTATTCATTATTTCATCATATCATTATTAATATTTAAAAACCTAATAATACCAATAGAACATATTCTATTATTTCATTTTTAAAAATAGCAAATTAGTATAAATGTTTATCTATGAAAACCTCAGCAAGATGAAAAAATTTTTTAAAAATTGAATATGTGGACACATCTCCAATGAGAACAATAAGATCATCAAACAATTATTTGCACATATTTAAACAACTTGAAACTGGATATGCTTATCTTCAAGATATAACATATAGGAGGATTTGTTGAAATTAAACTCAGATTGCTAAAACCATCTAACTAGTCATTCATTTGTAGAGTGGGAATAAAATGAAACAGAAAACTATCAAGGGAATAGTAGAGTCAAAGTATTACTGGTTAGAATCATAAGATTTCTGTGAATAATATTAAGCTAAAATCTACCATCTTGTCTAGATAGGAAAACTATCTTGTATTTAAGCTATCAATTTAGTAAAGAAAAAAGAGTAATAAATGCCTGTCACAATACAGGTTTCCAATTCATTTCATGCATAATAACACATTTACAGTATGCATATTTAATCAATGTTCAATGTATGAGTAAGAGCAAACATTATTAACACAAAATTCTATATGTTATAGGAGAAAAATTCAAAATACACTGTCAGTTTCTTTAATAAGTACCTATTTCTGATGAAAGAATAATATAAACACTTTCAGTGTACAGCTTTTTTATTGCCACCAGTGTCAATGGTTTGTTTACTTGGGTAGTTTACCAATAGGTAAAACCAAGAAGGTAAAATCAGAAGAATAAGAATCCAAATGTCTTAAAGTTTTTGTATTTTTGTATTTTTTTGTCTACTTCAGAACACACGTATAGTCACATGACATAGCAAATATTAACTAATTATTTTATCAAACATTAGCATAAGAATAGCATACTATGAGCATTTTAATGTTTTCTCATATCAATGTAATTATTTTAATAACCTGAAAGAAATCTGAGTCATAAAAATGAGAGCACAGCTAAGTTACTTTACTGAGACTGTTTTCTATAACATCAAAAATTCAAACAGAAAGCTGAAAATTAATGACATTTAAACTGCTTAACATTTTCTAAATTTTATAAGTACTTTGATTTCTAAAAATGCCAATTACTCTTTCAATGCTTTAAAGATACTTGGAAACTCTTTAAACTACTATAAGATTTCCATAGCCCCGCAGTGTACAGTATCAACCTTACAGACTCAGTCAGCAAATTACTTTAAAGCTGAACAATAGTCAAACCTGAATTCTGTACCAGAGGGAGAAGAAAATTACATTAGGTTATTTAGTTAAAGGTATTTTAAGACTTTTGAAGAACTATAATAGAACTGAAATATGTTGGCCAATCATAAATCAAGATAATATAAAAGATTCAGTGGAATATTATCCTTTAAATATATATTTTATGATTATCTAGAATTGTCTAGAATTTTTTCTGTATTAATGTGTAATAAAAGAGAGTTTATAAATAAAAGTGAGTAAGATCATATTCAAGCACTTTTTCACATCTGAATAAGATTTGACAAAATCAGACTTAATAGGACACATGTAAGCCTATGAGCAGAAAATTAAAATCTCCAGAAATATCAAGAAAACACTTATAAAACTTACAAGTACAAAAATGTAAATATTAAAATTAGAGTGATTTAGGTGCTCTTGATTATCAAATTAGCAAACTATTTTATGTTAGAATTTAACAATGGAAATATACAATAAAACATGCACTGATATTGGAAAGTGACAGTGGCATGAAGAATAAAAAATAAGAACTGTAAAAACTTTAATTAACTTAGTAATTCAACTTCTATAAGGAAAAGTGCACTTTTGTAAACATGCATGGGAAAAACTGTTCATGTGGCTAATTATATATATATAAAAGAATATAAATCAGAAATAATCTAATTGTTTACAAATTTAACATAATTATTAAACTATGACAAGCATTCTATACTATCAGTCTATTTTTAATGATAGCTTGCTGAAAGAAACAGGAAAATGTCTTATGAATAAATACTATACTAAGTACTAATGCAAGATAGTATGTATGTGTGCAGTATAATATTTATATAACATAACATGACCACATATATACATTTCCACAAAGAAATATGTCAAAATGCTAACAAATTGGTCATTGGTTTTTCCAAATTTCTGGTACCCTTTCTCATCAGTTGTCTGATGATAGAATCTTCATTACCTAAAGTAATCTCATTTGCGGTGGTTCTTTTTTTATCAGTAAATAATTTTTATTTTTTTTCTTACAAATAATTGGATGATTTGAATTCAGTTTTCATTTATATATATTTTTTATTTTAAAGATGTGGGGTACAATTTAGGATTAGGTATACAAGTGGATTTCACACAGGTAAATTTTGGGCCTTCCTTTGGTCCTCACTTTGTCTGGTTTAGAATCAGATACCCCTATTGATGCTGTGTCTCCACTCCTACCCCGGATGTATCCCTCTACTGCCAATCCCTTTCTTATAGTATTATGGTAAATGTTCAGAGTCCACTTATGAGTGAGAACATATGGTACTCTGTTCTTTGTTTCTGTGATATATCATTGAGTATTACAGACACTAAAGCCAACCAATTTGCTGCAAAGTCCCTATGTTTTTCCTCCTTTAGGCTGCATAATATTCCATCTTGTATATGTACCACACTTTTTTTTATCCAGTGTATTTTAGATGGACGCATGTTTGGTTGCATGTTTTTGCTATTGTGAATAATGCTGCAAAAAACATGCGTGTGTAGGTATCCTTTTTTGTAGAATGATTTGAATTCCTCTGGGTCTCAAAAGAAGATATATGGACACCCAACAGACACATGAAAAAGTACTCAACCTCACTATTCTTCAGAGTAATGCAAATCAAAACCACACTGAGATACCACCTAACTTCACAACAGCAGATGCTGGCTAGTATGCGAAGAAAAGGGAATGCTTCTACACTGCTAGTGGGAATGCAAACTAGTTCAACCTCTATGAAAAGTGGTGTGGCTGTTTCTAAAATAATAATTGACTTTTCTTATGACTCAGCAATCTGCTTACTGGGAATATATCCTGTAGCTTTTATGAAACTGATTCAATTCTCCTTTCTGCCCTCAGTCACAAAGTATTTATTTAGGATCAGCATTTAGTGAAGAAATAGGTACATGTTTATGTATATATATGAATGACAGTATAAATGATTATATATTATGCATATGAATGGCAGTATAAATTATTATATATTAGATATATGATTTCATATATGACATATTTATATATGAATGACATATGTATGAACTGGGGGCCCCAATATACCTCTGGTTCATGACATGTGAAGTTAATCATGCAAAAATGAAGCCCACACTGAAAGACTGAGGAAATCAGAGGTTAGAAATGAAGGAAAAACCAACAGATATGGGCCTAAAGACTTTGTATGAAGCCCTAGATCAAGCAATACCTAAAGTTAACAGCAGTCTATAAATGAGAATACATATTTCTGTTTCTTTTTTTAATTCAATTTCTTGGTGATAGGTTTCTGTCATGCAAAGCTAGAAAATTTCTGTTCATGGTCCTGTTTAGGAGATAAGATTATGGAGAGCTGAAATGAGTAAGTATACATCTACTTTTCTGATTGTTCTACATTTCACTTATGTTTTTATGATAAGATTGATTTAATGCACACAGTTAAGAGGTTTGCAAATATTCTTAGTCATTAAATCAATAACTTCAGTGATTTGGGTGGATAATCAACAAAGTAAATAATACAAGTCCTGAAAATATCTACTAGAGGACCAAAACAGGACTATCAGTTTAAATCCACATGTCAAGTAGCCAGAATAGTGCCAGCAGCATTGTTTTACTATTTTTTCCATTACTGTTGCAAAACAATGACTTTTTAAAATTCATGCAATACCTCTACCCCTTTGAAATGTAATGACCTTTCCCACCTCTATCTATCTATCTTCTCTTCAATGGCATGACCTATTCGTTTTAGTTTATCAAGCTCATTCACTGGAAACAATATCATGAAGTCCACAGTCTCTTACTTGAAACATTAAATGCATTCTTTTTAAGATTAAGACCAGGTAATGATTCTATAGTTTAACAAAGTTCTGTACTGTCTTTATATCTACAAATTTAGTTGACCTTGTCCAAAACAATAAGAAAAGAAAACATAAGGAATAGAAGGAGATAAAACTACCATTATATGCACATGATAAAATTATCCATCTAGGTAAGTCAATAGAATTAACAGATAAACTATTATAAAATAAGAGATTTTTTTCAACTGTTTTTAATTATACAGATGAGGGGTACAATTCAGGGTTAGGTATACAAATGTTGATTTTGCCAGTACCCTTGTTGATGAGGTGCACTCTCCCTCCCCTAGCAGTTTCCCTCAACTGCTAATCCCATCCCCCTCCCCTGATAGTTTCCCACTAGGGATTTCCAATTTGCCAACCCCTTTCTTACAGTATTATAATAATTGTTCAAGGTCCGCTTATGAGTGAAAACATATGATATTCTGTTCTTTGTTTCTGTGATAGATCACTGAGTATGATCAACTCTAAATTCATCCAAGCTGCTGCAAAGTCCATATGTTTGTCCTTCTTTATGGCTGCATAATATTCCATTGTGTATATGTACCACATTTTTTTTATCCAGTTCAGCTTCTATGGGCAACATGATTGGTTCCATGTTTTTGCTATTGCGAGTAGAGCTGCAACCAACATACGTGTGCAGGTATCTTTTTTGTAGAATGATTTGAGTTCCTTTGGATATATTCCCAATAGGGGAATTGCTGAATCACATGGAAGGTCAATTTCTAGTTCTTTCCAATCGTCACACTGTCTTCCAAAGAGTTTGGACTAGTTTGCATTCCCACCAGCAGTGTAGAAGCGTTCCTTTCTTTCCACATACGCGCCAGCACCTGTTGTTATTTGTTTTATTAATGATGGCAATTCTTACTGGGGTTAGGTGGTATCTCAATGTGGTTTTGATTTGCATTTCTCTGATGATGAGTGAGACTGAGCACTTTTTCATGTGTCTGTTGACTGCCCATATATCTTCTTTTGAGAAGTGTCTATTCATGCCTTTTGCCTATTTTTTAATGGGGCTGTTTGTTTTGGTTTTTTTCCTTTCCACGTGTTTGAGTTCCTTGTAGATCTTAGATGTTAGGTCTTTGTCAGATATACAGTTGCCAAATAGTCTTTCCCAGTCTGTGGGCTGTCTCCCTGCTCTCTTGATGGTTTCTTTTGCTTTGCAGAAGCCCATTAGTTTGATGAGATTCCACTTGTCTATCTTATTTCTTAAAGTATGGGCATTTAGGGTTCTGAATAGGAATTGGTTGCCAATTCCAATTTCCATACGGGTATCTTCTGTGCTTTCTAAGATTCTTATAGCTTGAGGTTTATGTTTAGGTCTTTGATCCATTTAGAGTTAATTTTTGTGTATGGTGATAGATAAGGGTCCTTTTTCAATCTTCTGCATGTGATCAGCCAGTTTTTCCAGCACCATTTACTGAATAGGTTCTCCTCTCCCCAGTGGTTGTTGTTGGAGACTTTGTCAAACATGAGTTGGTTGAGGAATTGAGGCTTTGCTTCCGGAATCTCTATCTTGCTCCATTGGTCTTTATGCCTGATCTTGTACCAATACCTGACTATTTTGATTACTTTACCCTTATCATAAAGTTTGAAGTCTGGTAGTATGATACCTCCTGTTTTTTGTTTTGTTTTGTTTTTGCTAAGGATTGTTTTGACTCTTTGTGGTTGTTTATGTTTCGATAAGAATTTCTGTATTGTCATTCCCCAGTCTGAGAAGAGTGACGTTGGTAACTTAATGGGTATTACGTTGAATCTGGAGATTGCCTTTGGTCGGATGGACATCTTAACAATGTTGTTTTTTCCTATCCATGAGCATGGAACAAAATAAGAGATTTAAATAATTTTGCAAGATGCAAGATAGATCTAAAATTTAATTTGTAGCACCAACAATTCATCTAGAATACATATTTTAAAATGATATTATTTATATCAGTAATAAATTTTATACATGTTATTTCTTCTTAAATTATTGCATAAACCAAGTTCAAACAAAAATCAATGTCTCAGCTTGATTTTGGGGAAATTTTTTCTGCATATACAAATTTTATAAATATCTTAGTTGACCTTAAAGAAACAGAATAAAAAGTGTGTTGTTGTTTTTTTATGTTAAGATATGCTACAAATGTCTTACAACCCATCATTAGTAATAAAAATAATTTGGAATTTTCACAAGATAAAACATTAAACTGACAAATTGAGAAATCAGAAACAGAGCCAAGTATACACTAAATTTATTATAGTGTTGAAAACTGCATCAAGTTTTCAACTTGGAAATGATAGATAGCACATAAATGGTATTGGGGAAAATGTATCACTTAATAAAATAAAATCTTTTTATTTTTAATTTCATTTTATTACAAATATGTGGGGTACAAGTAAGGACTAACTACACAAGTAGGCTGCATGTAGGTGAAATTTGGGTTTCCTACTGGCCCTCACTTCTCCTGGTTTGGAACCAGGTACCCTTCGTGTTGGTACAACCCCCCCCACCCGGCTTCCTCTCTCCCCTGTCAGTGTTCAGTGACTGCTGATCCCTCCCTTGTGCCAATGTGTGAGAACACATGGTATTCAGCTCTTCATTTCTGAGATAGTTCACTTAGTATGATGGTCTCTAACTCCATTCAATTTGCTGCAAAGTCCATGATTTTGTTGTTTCTTATGGCAACATAATACTTTATCGTGTATATGTACCACATTTTCTTTCTCCAGTCCACTTCAGATGGACAAAAGGATTGTTTCCATGTTTTTCTTTTTGCGAATAGTGTGGCTATAAACATGCATGTGCAGATATTTTTTTTGGTTGAGTGATTTATGTTCTGTCAGTATATTTCCAGTAGAGGGATTGCTGGATCATATGAAAGGTCAATTTTTAATTCTTTTAGGAATCACCATGCTGCTTTCCATGGAGGTTGAACTACATACCTACCAATAGTGTAGAAGCATTCCCTTTTCTCTGCAACCATGCCAGCATCTGTTTTTTTAATTATTATTATTTATTTAAAATAGCCATTCTTACTGGAGTTAGGTGGTATTTCACTGTAGTTTTGATTTGCATTTTTCTGATGATTAGTGAGACTGAGCATATTTTCAAGTATCTGTTGGCTTCTTGTATATCTTCTTTTGAAAAGTGTCTATTCATGTCCTTTGCCAGCTTTTTAATAGGGTTGTTGGTTTTTCTTTTCCTTTCAGCTCATTTATGTTCCTTATAGATCCTGGATGTTAGGCCACTATCAGACACATAATTAAATATTTTTTTTCTCATTCTTTGGGCCATCTCCCCATTCTCTTGATGGTTTCTTATACCATGCAAAAGATTTTCAGTTTAATGAGGTCCCACTTGTCTATCTTAGTGCTACTCCAATGTGCATAAAAGTGTTTTCTAAGTTTTCTTTTAGGATTCTTATAGGTTGAGGTTTTATATTTAGATCTTTGATCTATTTAGAGTTTATTTTTGTGTGTGATACTAGGTAAGGATCTAGTTTTATTATTCTGCATGTAGTCAGCCAGTTTTGTGAGCACCCTTTGGTAAATATGGTCTCCTTTTTCCATTTGTCATTTGTTTGTTTGTTTGTTTTTCAGTTGAAGTCTCACTCCATTACCCAGGCTGGAGTGCCACACTCATGGCCACTCCCACGTCAACCTGTTGAGCTCCAGAGATCCTTCCGCCTCACCCTTCTAAGTACCATGCCCAGCTCATTTTTTATTTCGTGTACAATCAAGGTCTCGCCATGTTGTCCCGGCTGGTCTCCAGCCCATGGGCTTAGGCAATCCACTCACTTTGGCCTCCCAAAGTGCTGGAATTACAGGTTGAGCCACCCAGCCTGGCCCCCAGTGGTTATTACTAGCGACTGTCCAACGAGTTGGTTGAGAGACCAAATTTTAACTTCCAGAATCTCTGCCCTGTTCCACTGGTCTTTGTTCCTATTAATCTAGTTAGACTAAAGGTTTAAAATAATGATAAACCTGATAGTTTGTTGAAAAAAATAGAATTTGTATCCAGAGGCAGAAAGAGAATTCCTAAATAGAATATTAAAAGCTTAAATTTCAAGTAGTATCAATACATTTGCTAACATGAAAAATAATGTTTTCTGTTCAATGAAAGAACTCTTAACAAAGTTAACAGATAAGTGACTGAAAGAGAAAGCATGTTTGCAACTTTCATGAACTTTTATGAACAATAAATCTTTCAAAGAGGAAACTCATAAAACTAAATATAACCCTCAAAATAATTAAGTTTGCATTATTTTTTTCCAGAGGGATGTCAGAAAACTTTATAATATCAGATATTAGTGAATATGTGCTAATATAGGACATATCCACTAATATACTTGCACTGTTTGGGGGAGTATGGACTGGTCGAGACATTCTGCACAGCAAGTTGGTATACTTAGTCAAATCCACTATGTACTGTTTTGTGGTACAGCAATTCTGCTCTTAGGAATCTAGGCCAAAGAAATTCTCACAAAGGTTTCATGGAGGAATATGGTCTTTATTGCAGTATTTGTGGGAGTTGGAAATTGGAGGCAACTTGAATGTATATCACTAAGATGAAGTATAGGCAAAATAGACTATGCACTAAGATATTATGCAGTAGTCAGCAGCAAAAATTATATACATACATACACAACAACACATAACAATATGGTTGGATTTTAAAACCTAGGGCTTAGTGAGAAAATTAAGAAAACAGAATGACTTAAATTTAAATGTGTACATGTATGCATAGCTATATATATACAGACTATTATATATCTCTAAATATGTATATATCTAGATTGTATACATTTATAATATCAATTTGCATTTTGCAATAGCATGCATGTGCAAATTATACAAGACACTTTAGAACTTTAATAGCTGTCTATAGCTAAGGGGGTGGTGGGGTGGGAAAGGAGTGGAAAATAGAGATAAACAGAATGGATAAATGAAAGAACACTAAACACCAAATTACCAAACCAAACCAAGAAGGAACCTTGCAAGGACAACAATTATGATTTGCCTTAAAGTGAGAAGAATGATTAACAAAAATTTGTGCCCCATGTTCTCAACATAAAAATGAAATACTCTGAACCATCAAATTAATGACATCTTAGTGATTCATATAGTGAGTCAAAGCAAGTAATGCCATACAATGATTATATATAAAGAAAAAATTGAAAAATGAGCAATGTTGGTACAAAAATATCTATTGTGGACTATAAATAAGCAAGGTTTTTCATTGTCAGCATCATTTGTATGGCAGGAAGGTGGTAAGGTGTGGGTTAGAGAAAAGCAAGAGTGTAAAATAAAGACCATAAAACCCGTGAGAAGAGGAGGAAAGATTTTAAAAAGTCACAGTAGACAATGAGATCTCTATTGTGTTACAAAAATAACTAACTGCCAAGTTTGACTAGATTTCTTATGGAAAATATTGAGTAAAGAAAATAATGTCTTGGTTTGAGACCAACTGGGACAAGGAACTTGCTGCTATCATAGCCAGTGTAAATGAAGTCAATGTGCCTTGTCTATGTACTAAAAGTTGGTTTTGTGCACAACAAAGAGTAGTTGGACACATATGGTTCAGTTCTCAAGTTAAAATTTTAATCAAATAATTCTGTAAATCTTTTAAGTTTAACTTAGAAATTGAATTACTCTAATTCTATATCCAGGGAATTTTACTATTCACTTTTGAGGAGATTTTGATTAATGTTTGGTTCCATTCTGAAACTTAATTAACTAAACTCAATTAGCATTTTAAAATAAATTTATAAATTCAATGTATTGAGTTTCTTTTTAATTATTTAAATTGTTTGACTTCCAAACTAAATCTTTCCAAGTATTAAAGTAAGTCTTATAAATCTACTACACTAAACATAAAAGTAAGTTATTAGGCATTCTTAAAGGTTTCATTGCTGTTTATAAATTTAGGAAGACTTAAATATAAAATCACAAGTGTAAATCAATTGCTGTCTTACAGATTTTAAGTTAAAACCAAAGATGTATTTTCCTGACATTTTGTTATGATGTCTCATTAAAAAGTATTTAAAATAGTATTTGTACAAATTATTCTGTAATAATAAATAATGATATATTCTGGATTCATCTTATCATCCTAACAATGATTTTGTATTTCTCATGGTTAACAAACATTTACCCCTTAGAGAAAACAAAGTCTTATTTTCCCATATTAAGCAGGTTGATGTTTGCATCCTGTTGATTTCCTAACAATTAGAAAGACCCCCTGTTGTAGCACTGGTCCATATTACTGCCCTCAACAAGGAGGAATACATTAAATCCTATTATAAACATCATAAAGAAGAAATCTTATGGCTTCAAAGGTATGTAAGCACCAAACCCTAAGTTCAAGTCACATAAATATTCAAGTTATAGTAAATTTCCCCAACATCATTCACTATTTCAGTTGTTCATTGTATTTATTTGAGTCTCTGCTTGTGTAATAGAAGTATCTTTTATACTAAAAATTATACTAAAAAGAATAATTTTTTCTTTAAAAAAATTGTGATGATACAAGATGGACTTTTAAAATACTTTTAACATTTTAAAAAATGAATTTGTCGATTTCCTATGTCAATTACATCTTCAAAAATCTAAGTCTGTGATAATAGTGGTTAAGTTCTATTTTTTAAACTGAAAACTGTCCTTCTCTACTAAAAATAGTAGAAAGAAAATAAAACTTTTGAGGTGGATAGAAGCTAGAAAAGGTATTTTTATCTAACTTTTTTGAATTTATATTTTGATATTTTACTTACACCTAAAAGCAATTTTGTTTTAATTTGTTTGGTTTTATTATTAAAAACTTGACATGCTGGGCTCGGTGGCTCAGCCTGTAATACCAGCACTTTGGGAGGCTGAGGCGAATGGATTGCCTGAGCCCGTGGGTTCAAGACCAGCCCGGGGAACTTGGCAAGACCTTGCTTCTACAATAAATCAAAAGTTAGCCAGGTGTGGTAGCGCATGCTTATAGTTCCAGCTACTTGGAAGACTGAGGTTGAATGATTGCCGGAGCCCAGCAGGTTGAAACTGCGTGACCAGGAGCATGCCACTGCACTCCAGTCTGGGCAATAGAGTGAGACTCCAACTGAAAAAAAAAACCTTGGCAAAGGTTTTAAATGAAAATAAAGAAGCCATTTAAAAAATAGTTGACAGCTGGGCTCCGTGGCTCAGCCTGTAATTCCGCGCCTTGGAAGGCTGAGGTGAGTGGATTGCCTGAGCCCGTGGATTTGAGACCCGCCTGGGCAACTTGGTGAGACCTCATCTCTACAATAAATCAAAAAATTAGCCGGGCGTGGTAGCACGCACCTGTAGTTCCAGCTACTTGGAAGGCTGAGGTGGAAGGATCGCCAGAGCCCAGCAGGTCGACTGCACTCCAGTCTGGGCGACAGAGTGAGACTCCAACTCAAAAAAAATAAAAAATAAATAGTTGACTCTGGTACTATTTGGAAGAGTATATTTGTTTAATCTAAGTATTTTTCAGCTTCTGCAAACTATATTATGCCTTCTAGTTAAAAACTGGAAAAAAATTAATTGAGAAATTAATCATACTTGTAGAAAAGTCTACTTCCTAGTTATGGTTTTGCTACTCAGTAACTAGATGATTTTAGATTTAATATTCAATTTCCTAAGATTATAACTAATTATTATTGAAAATGCTCTTTTGATTTTTATAAATTTTGATTAGAAAGTGGAAGAATACTGACGTTCTAGGACATAATGGAATCTTTACTACACTGGGTAGGTGGCATGACAATAGAAAACATTCTTGTTAAAATGTGCTCCTCACCTCCCACAAACAAAATGAACTCCTCAGTGGCTAAGGTGCTCAAAGTTGAAACAGCAAAGGAGGCCAAGGTTTGGTGAGAGTGATAGCCCACTCTATGTTCTCAGAAAGATGCAAAAGTATCACAGACCCTCCCTTTCTACAATCAAGTCAAATTAGTTCTGTGATGGATGCCAAGATAAACTGCAGCCAGCAGCACACACTTGCAGTTTGGAAGAAATATTTAACAGAAACTTCTGGTTTTGAGCATGGAAATCAACCTATCACTGCTCACCTAAGCCAACCAACCAGACCTCTCCTGTCCTGACCAAAAAGGGCCCAGCAGCATAGAACAATCAGAACCCAGTTGTGCTGACCAGTCAGAACTAAGTGAGTTTCAATCCTTCGTTTGCATAAACAAACTTGACAGAGAACCTGGACAGAAAATTTTCTTATAAAATCTGAACCCTCTCTTTCTTCTCTAGTACACACGTTCTTTCTATACATTTATACCAAAGGCTTCTGTCTCCATGTTTTGCAAACTGTTCATTGTAATAAAGTCTCTTTTCTCCTCATTCCTTTTAAGACTACTGTTCACAGTCTAGAGAGCAAGTACGACTCAAAGTCAGGGAGAGAAACAAAACCAAACACTACAGAAGCAGAATCAGTGACAGAACAGAATTCAGTGACAGATTTGAGGTAATATATTTTAATATAAGTAAAGGATTTAAGCTTAGGAAATCAGGAATGCTTTGAGGAGTAGAGTTACAAAGCAACACTACACCAAATATTTGCAGAAATAGGTTATGAGAAGAAAAAAAATTGTTTGCATTTGTATTTGTTTAAATTGTGTGGTTTGGGGTCAGTTGTGATAGAAGCAAAGTTGGTGGGGTCACAGAGTAACTCTGCATAGCAAATATATTAACAATGCACAATTATGAACACTTGCAATTATGTAATTACTATTTTTAATGTGCCAGATGAACAATAAGTAAACATTAAGTATATTTTCATGGGTTTCTTTCTCTGATTCCACAAGAATTATTGGGTGTTCTATACATGAAAGCAATATTGGTAGTGTTGTGGAAATAAAATTAAAAATAAAATCTTCACACAATCCAGAAATCATCTCCACAAAAAAAGTAGTAGAGACAGAAAACACTTTTATTATTGAATAAACATTAAAACAGAGTGTAATGGGCATTACAGGCAATGTGCCAAGGAGATGGCAAAGACAGAAAGAAATTTCACCCTTTTCTATAGTCAAATAGATAAAACTGATTGTATATATGCTTTCAAGATAAACAATAGTCCTCAATTAAGAGGACTTGACAGCACCATTTGTCACACATAGATCATGCTAACTTTACCTGGTAATTGGGGTGACCATCTGTGTTAGCTAATTGGCTTTATCCTGAGGAAAAATAAACTTCCCATATATTTATCACAAGAAGCAGATTTGCAATCTGGAGAAAGGTGCCCGCTAAGTTGGGCTATTACACTTCCATGAAGACTGGGAGCTAACGATGCTGTCTTCCTTAAGCATTACATTTCAAAGAAATGGGTCCCAGGTCCATGAAGAAGGCATTATTGGTCACAAAGCTTACACAATATCTATCTTCTTTTTAAAAGGACTTATACACACTTCAAAAAGAGAAAAAGTAACTTAAAATTACAAGTTTTCTACAGTAAAAGTTACAAGAAAAAGGAAAAGAGACACTTTATTTCAACTGGGAGAATGAAGCTTCTTATTTCTAACTTAGATTTGTCCTTTAAACACTGTACAGGTTACAGTGACGAAAAAGATAAAGTGTATGCCTTCAGGACATGTACAAAAAATATATCAGAATTAGGACCAGAATCTCTATGTTCACCATCTATCCCAATTAATAAGCTTAAAGAATCCTAAGTAAATGTTATAGTTATTTTATTTTCATGCAACCAAATTAAAAAACTAAATTTTTCTTAATTCATATATTTTAGCATATAGTATTGAACTTGAGCAATAGGATTGAAACAATTAACTGTGTCTTTACATGTATTGATTTCAAATTGATAAAAATAATTTGCTATTTTCATGTCTACTGAAAATAAAAATAATATTGAAAAAGTAACATTGAACATGCACAAGTATCTATAATTCTTACTACTTCAAATCATACTTATTTCTACATTCAATGAATTAATCATTAATTTAGTAGGTATCTCCTTAGCAATAATATGTACCTGTCACTATGTCACATATTAAAGATAAAACATTGAAAAATATATTAAAATAATATTAAATTTTTATATTCAGACCAAATTAAATCAAATTCCATTTTTTTCCCTCTAGTTGTACAACTTCTAGCAAGTTGCTTAAGTTCCTTGACTCTTAGTTTATTTACAAATTGGTGACACAACTTAGGCATTTCACTGGGTTAGTCCAAAGATTCAATAAGATTATTCTTGAAAAAGTTAGCAGTATTTATCACTTATAAAATGCTCAAAATGTTAATTGAAAAGGTATATCTGAGCACTCTACATATTTTGACTGCCATATGGGAGGGGAATCAGAGGAAAGCCGTTGGTAACAGAATCTTCTTGGCCCAGTTTTAAAGTTTAGTTATGGAAAAGGACATCTGTATTAGGAGTTTTGGAATATGAAAGGAGAATAAAACAGGGTGGAAAATCTTTAGCTCAATTCAATCTAGATCTTCTCTTGTTAGCCCTAATTATCATATTTTTTAAAATGCATTGTGATATGTCTTATACAAATGAAAAAATGAAAGCTCAGAAAGGTTTAATAATGTAATACCATGCTTTTGAAACTGTAGGTGGTGAAGGGCTGGTTATTTCCATTTCCAGCCAATGTGGTAGCTCTACTTTTGTAAAATATAATAAAATTACCAGAAAAATGGAATAAAAATTTAAAACTTACCTAATATAACCTCCAATTGTTATATTAGATTCTGCAGTAATAAAATTAGTTTAATAAATACATTTAGAACTTGCAAAGAATGGGGAAAACAAAACAATTATAAACACTTTATATATTGTTTATTGAAAAGTATGTGTATAGATGATTAATATACATAATTAGCATTAAACTTATATTTTTGTCATTTTTCTATTATAACTAAAAAAATTGAATTAAGGAAACATTCTTTATAATAAATGTCTATGTATATTTTGAATGAACTATGTATATACCACCAATGCTTAAAGGTTTTAATATGACAAAGGCTTTCTGTGTGTTATTTAATCTACACTGGATTGGTGACACCACTGTTTGCATTGTATATTTTAAAATATAACTGAGTTTTGTTAGAACAATGTTCATAGTAGAGTAACCAGTCTCACGTAATTATGTGGATAGAAATGGAAAACAATTAAAAAAAATTAGCAATCTCAGGATATTTGTCATTAACTGTTATCCGAAATAAAGCAAGTGATGCTGCATTTTAAAAATTTATTCAGGTCTTCATCAATAGTCAGTTCTAATTATCTCATAAAATTTATCTCTATTAAGTTTAAATTATCTTTTAATGAAAGAAATAAAGTCTGTGCTATGAGTTTCTTAGTTATAGATTTTTTTATGGAAATGAAACCAAAAATTATCTATTAAATTATCAAATTCTTCATTGACAGTTCTTTTGCAAATGGGCAGTAAAAAGATCATCATTTACCCATTTATAATTGTTATTAAATTATGGAAAGTGTCATAGCAATCTATAAACACTTTGCTTTTCCAAATTTCTAACCTTTGTATGTGGTCTCTATTTTATCTACCATTGATATTTGTTAAATTTTTCATCACACGAAAGTAATAAGATAATTAAAAATACCAAGCATATCAGAGCAATAAGTAAATTTGACTATCCAATTCACTTTCTAAAATAACTGTGACAAAATTAGTTTATCTTGAAGAATTTGTTAAAGTTTGTTCCATATTTCAAGCACTCACAATAGAATATTTTTAAATGACAACTTTCATGGAATTCACTTTTGGAAAGCTGATCAGGAATTGGTTGCCAATTCCAATTTTTGTAGAGGTGTCCCTACATTTTCTTCTAGGATTCTTATAGTTTGAGGTATTATATTTAGGTCTTTGATCCACTTAGAGTTTGGTTTTTTTGTAAGGTGATATATAGGGGTCCTGTTTCAATCTCCTGCATGTGATCAACTAGTTTTTCCAGCACCACCTACTGAAAAAGTTATCCTCTCCCCAGCAGTTGTTGGTAGAGACTTTGTCAAAGATAAGTTGGTTGAGAAATTGAGGTTTTGTTTCCAGAATCTCTATGCTATTCCCTTGGTCTATATGCCTGTTCTTGTACCAATACCAGGCTATTTGGATTACTGTAGCTTTATAGTAGAGCTTGAAGTCTGGAAGTGTGATACCTCCTGCTTTGTTTCTTTTGCTAAGAATTGTTGTGGCTATTCGTGGTCATTTATGCTCCCATATAAATTTCTGTATTGTTGTTTCCAGGTCTGAGAAAAATGATGTTGGTAATTTAATGGGTATTGTGTTAAATAAGATAGACAACTGAGACCTTGTCAAACTGAAAAGCTTCGACTAAGCAAAAGAAACTATCAAGAGAGTGGGGAGACAGCCTACAGAATGGGAAAAAAATATTTGTCAACTGTAAATATGACAAAGGCCTAACATCCAGGATCTATGAGGAACTCAAATGTGCCAAAAGGATAGAACAAACAACCCTATTTAAAAAGTGGACAAAATATATGATTAGACACTTCTCGGAAGAAGACATATGAGCGGCCAACAGATACATGAAAAAATGCTCAGCCTAACTCATCATCAAAGAAATGCAAGTCAAAGCCACACTGGAGTTAGATACCACCTAACTCCAGTCAGAGTGGCCATCATCAATAATTCAAAACACAACAGATGCTGGAGAGGATATGGAGAAGAGGGAATGTTTTTACACTGTTGGTGGGGGTGTAAATTAGTACAACCTCTGTGGAAAATAGTGTCGTGATTCTAAAAGATCTAAAACTCGACCTTCCATATGACCCAGCAATCCCCCTTCTGGGAATATACCCAGAGGAACTCAAATCACTCTATGAAAAGATACCTACACACATATTTATTGCAGCATTAGTCAAAATAGCAGTAACATGGAACCAACCATGCTGCCCATTGAAAGTGGACTGAAAAAAGAAAATGTGGTACATATACACAATGGAGTAGTATGCAGTCATAATGAAAAACAAAATTATGGATTTCAAAACAATTTGGATGGATTTAGAGTCTATAATACTCAGTGATCTATCACAGAAACAAAGATCTGAGTACTACATGTATTCACTCAAAAGCAAACCCTGAACATTTATCATAATATTATAAGAAAAGGGATTGGTGGTAGTGGGACACTGCCAGCGGAGGGAGGGTAAACACATAACTTTAATAAGGGTACCCAAACTTTATCTGCATTATGGCCACTTATGTACCTAACCCTGAATTGTACCCCACATCTCTAAAATAAAAATAATAACAAAAAATAAAAATTAATTAATTAATCGCTATATTCTCAATCCAATGCCACTTATTTGTGATCATTTCCATATTATCACATAATGAAAACATTAACCATAGCATAACTCACTGCTAGACCAAGTTATAGTTGACCACTGATTTTTACTTGACAAGACATTCTCTGTGAAGCAGTGCATTTCTTAACATTCTGATATCATGTGAACGAAATATATATATATACTGAAGCAATATATTATATATCTTAATATATTTTATATATTTATAAAAATACTTTAGTATCTTTATTATAAATATATTTTATATATTTAAATATTATATTATATATATATATTTTTTTTCCATCCATGGTTCCCAGCTCATAACCATTATTACAGTCTTCTGCTATAATATTGGGACACTCGGACTTCAGAAGCAGAACTCAGGAAAAAGAATCTCTTCTCTCTCTGACTTCTTACTGTCCTCTTTACACTTGCCCAAGACAAGATTCTATTGTAATCTGATTGTGGATCATAAGACCCTCATTCCAGAGAGGGTCCTGCCACATATCCTAGGGGAAGAAATGCAGTACAGAGAAACCAAGAAGTATCTGGACAGGCACTGCAGGATTTAAATATCCTTTTTGTCCAATCACATTTTGACATGATTGTCCATGCTTCAATCATAAACCACCAAGATCTCTGTAAAACCCACAAAGGGCAGTGTACAAGGAACTTCTGGAGAGCTGAACATGTGGAGGCTGACAGGAAGGTAAAGAACTTACCCACATGCCAGGAGGGTGGCATACCCTAGCTCCACGGGAATAGAAGCTCCTGCACTGAGGATCTTTCCAGATCTCACCCTATGTATCTCATCATCTGGCTATTTATTTGTAGCCTTTAAAATATTCTTCTTAATAAATCAGTAAATGTAAGTGCTTTCCTAAGTTCTGTGAACTCCTTTAGCAAATTAACCAAACAAAGAGGGACTTGTGGGAACCCCAACTTGAAGACAGTCAAAAGGTCTGAAGGCCTGGACTGAGGAAAGGGAGGAGAAAGCCTTGAAGACTGAGCACTCAACCTGTGGGATCTGACATTATCTCCAAGTCGACTGTCAGAATTGAAATGGAAGACAATCAACTAGTGTCAGCCACTTGGTGGGGGAGAAAAAACCCTTCACATTAGGTCGTGGACATCTTATTCTATGCTCGTGATCGTTGTGATGATGTGAAAGAATGAAAAACATGATAAGTTTTTTCCGGAGCACACAATCTTCTTATTCTGAGTGATTACTCCACAGAACATACATCTAAATAAAAAAAAAATTCCAAATCTCATTTGTTGACATTGTTATCTTTCTTTTCACACAATTCAGAGCTATTTGCATTCGTCAAAAACCAACGTGAAAAAGTGTTCTTTCATCACATCACTATCATGTTTAAATTGTATAAATTCTACAAGAACTACCATGGTATGATAGGAATTCATCAAGTTACAATAAAAATTACTATACAAGCTTTATTTTTCTACAGGTTGGTCTTTTATATTATTAGCCAGTTCCTGAATTTATCATGCTACAGTGTTATTGGAGAGTACTACTCGAGTCACATGCTTTGCGAGAGAAATACAAGAGGAAACGCCTCAAAAAAAAAAGAAATTTATTTATAAAAAATTGTATATTTATCCTTGCATATTTAAACTTCAGTCACTTTCAAAATACTCTTCGTTTAATACAACACACCTATCAAGACGCTCTTTCCACTGCTCAAAACAGTTTTTGAACTCGTCAATTTTGATGCCTTTTAGTGTTGCTGCTGTTTTTGTTTTATTCCTTCCACATTGGGAAAACATTTTCCTTTGAGAAATTTTTTCATCCAAGGAAACAAAAAAATAAAAGTCACTTAGGTCAGATAAGGTGAACAGGGAGGGTAAGGCGTGGTATTCATGTCGTTTTTGGTCAAAAACTGCTGAACACACAGCCCAGTGTTGGCAGATTGTTGTTTGTGTAAATCACCCATCATGAAATAGGTAAGCATGTTGAAAGAATCTCCAAAATAAATTAACTAATGCCAAATGCAACCTCTCACAACAATGCTAGCTAGTACACCGATGCTAATGGGTTCCTAGAACACTAACCCAGTGGGAGCAGCCAATATTCCCATGGGCCCACCCTCCAGTAAAAAATTCTGTTTTTTTCTGCCTTCTCCTTGTATATTGTATTTTTTATTCTTAGGAAAAATATTCTGCAAAACAGTAATATTTATATGCAAAATATTGAACATAGGCTACTTTAGGATTTTTATTCCAATACTTTTTCTTTTACAGAATTATTGTGATTTTGAATTGATTTATTTATGTTGTATATATAATTGACACTTAAATTTGATGGTTTGTTTCAGTCAACAATTTATCTCCACAAATAACATTTTTAAAAATTGCTTCATCATCAATTAAAGCTATAAAATAAAACAAATATTTAAGGGATACTACATCTGAGTAAAACTAGTATGATTTCTTTTGGTCTTTATTTTTTTTTAAGTAACTCCATTATCACTATTTAATATATTACTAAAATAAAAGGTGTGTCATTTTATGTAAAAAAATTTAAAAGTGAATTTTCTTTTGTCATTCATAAATTAGGGTTAAAATATCTTCTTCCTTCTTTGAAATAGCTTCCATTATTACCATTTTGTACACTACTACTGAAAAACAAGGTTATTACACAGCAATGTGAATATACTTAATACTACTAAACTATACTTTTGAAAATGATTAAGGTGACAAATTTTATGTTGCATGTATTTTACCATCATTTAATTGTGACTGTTTATTCCTATACTCCATTTTGTAAGTTGTTTTTTTTTTTGAGTTGGTGTCTCTCTCTGTTGCCCTGGAGACAGCGGAGTGTAGTGGCCGCTCCTGGCCACCGCAGCCTCGATCTGCCGGGTTCCGGCAATCCTTCCACCTCAGCCTTCCAAGTAGCTGGAACTACAGGTGCGCGCTACCACACTCGGCTAATTTTTTTGATTTATTGTAGAGATGAAGTCTTGCCAAGTTGCCCAGGCGGGTCTTGAACCTGCGGGCTCAGGCAATCCACTCCACCTCAGCCTCCCGAGCCTGGCTTGTAAGAATTTTTAATAACCCTAAAATCTTAAATCACAATGATCAGTGTTGCTACCAGTCTACATAGCCTGCCTTTCAGAAATAAAATCTTTAATCAGCTATATTGAAAAGATGAGGAAAATTGTGAGTACCTGTATTAAATTATGTTCACCAAAAACATTGCACAAATAATAGAAATTCATTCAAGAAAATAATTTGAGGATCGAATAATCTATCTAAATAGTGTTTGTGAGATATATTTGGATTACTAATTCCTTTTTCAAAGACTCTAAGTCGTTGTGAGTGAAATGGAAAGTTTATGTTTAAGTTAATATTTCTCAAAGTATAATTTATTATGCGTGAATGGGGATTTCTGTTATGATATAACATTAGTATGATCATGAACTGAAGTGTCGTGTTCTTTAATCAGCAGTTTGTTAATCAGCAAAATAGAATACTGCCAATAACTCATTGCTGGTTTATTCTTTGAGAATTTACACTCTCACCTGTTTGAGAGGCACTGTAGCAACAAGAAGGTAAATTTGCTATTTTGTCCTTGTCTTATAGGAGATCAGGACAAATCTGATAAATAAAATACAACTCCCATCAAACACTGATGAGTCAATATTTGACTTTAGGGTTTTGAAGAATAAAATATCAGTGCCACCCTCTATTATTTGAGAGTTTGGTTTATCACTTTTATACAAAAAGCTTACACAATATTGAATTTAGAGGAGACAGAATCAAAACAACTCAAAAGAGCAAATAGTGTGTGATGGAGACTGCTTGTTACCTAACCTATTATTTGTTCTTTTTCTTTAGTAAAAGAACCAGTTTTATTCAGCACAGCATGTAATAAGGAAAATGAATCCATTTGTTAGTCTTCCTTGCAGCTTGGAGAGAACACATGTATAAGTACTGGACAAGGCAGTTTAAGCAAATGTGTTATGTGTTACTTCAGGAAAAACCCCATAAAAATAAGCCAGCACAACTGCTTTGCTGCTTTGTTCTTCCTCTTTCTTCCTTCATGATGGCTGACTCTCAAAATGATGACTAGGACTCCTAAGCTCTGGACCATGGGGTTATAGGCTAAGCATGGCTTATTAGAGAGTTGAAGCCTGAGTAGCTAACGCTATTTAGAGATATTTTACTCTGAATTTAGTTGATATAAAAAATAATAAATCAGTGTCTTACTTAAGTAATGATTACTTCTAGTTGTTCTGTCACCTGTAAGTAAAGCAAATCCTAACTGTACAAATTCAAAGCAGAGTATACAACCATGGTTATTAAATAGAAATAGGATGGGTAGCGAAGAGCCTTACCAGCAACAAAAGAAAGGTAAATATACATATTATTAAAATTGTTATTATAGACTTAATTACTGTTCAATTTGGTTTAATATTTACTATCATATATGTGGACTTAGTTTAGAATCTAATTGTTCTACAAAGCTTGTTACAACAGAAAAAGACAGATGTTTCATAACTCCTCTACTTCATGATTCATGGAGGCAACAATTTTTAAATCTTTGTAGTAAATTATTTTATTCTTAATCATATAAATAGCATGAGTATAGTGACTTCTTCCCCATAAACTAGGTTTGATCTTTGGACCTTCCTTTCTGGAAGATGACAATCTAATCTAGCTCTTCTTCATGCCCCTGGTCAGAGAAATTCATGAATATATTTGAATTATCTAATTTATTTGCATATTAAATCAGATTAGATCAATATTTAATGTTTACATGATTGCAGCTATGTCGATCTAGTTACATCCAAACTATGTACAATTGACTCTGAACAACACAGGTTTAAACTGGGCAGGTCCACACATACATGAATGTTCTGCTTCTGCCACCTCTGAGATGGCAAGACCAACTCCTCCCTTTTCTCTTTCTCCTCAGTCTACTCAAAATGAAGATGATGAGGATAAAGATCTTTATGATGACCCAATTCCACCTAATGGATAGTAAATGTATTTTCTCTTCCTCATGACTTTCTTAAAAAAAATTTTATTTTCTCGTACTTACCTTAGAGTTAGAATATAGTATATAACTGCATACAGAATATATGTTAACTGATTGTTTTTGTCATCAGTAAGACTTCTGAACAACAGCAGGTTGTTAGTAGTTAAGTTTTGGGAAATTCACAAGTTATAAGTGGATTTTTTACTGCTCAGGGGTCAGCACCCAACCCCCACTTTGTTCAAGGGTCAACTATAGTCATGTGTTGTGTCATCGTTGCTTTTGCTTTCCTTCACATTTTGTTTCCCTTAGAAATCATGTTTTCTAGTTTTAGACATTTGCTTTGTTTTTTATGTGCTTAATGCCGAATCAAAACCAATGCCCCCTCGGTATTATAAAACTTCTCTAAATATTTTTAAACATAATATCTCTTCACTCAATTTGCTATCATTTGATGAAATATTTCATGGAGCCGTCTGACTTGCTCTAATGTGGCCAGGTTTCTTTGGAAATGGGCTGATTGCATTTTCCATGTGCTAAATCTTTTTCTAGCATCTTTCTCTAGTATGAATTCTATTTTCTGAATTGTATGAGTCCCTCCATTTGGGTTATTTCAACTTTTGATGAGGAACGCTTCCCATTTGCATCCTGAGAAAGATATATAAGAAATTGTCTTATGGTTGTCTCATGACTGATCTCCTTATCAAACTGTCATTTGGACATAATTTGTGTTTTCTTCTAAAGAGGTTTTCTCAACTTTTTCAATATGGATAGGCTGATAATTTTCTAAATCTGTAAATTCTGCTTTTTGAAACAATTTATTCTTTAAATCGTGTTCCTCTCCTCAAGCTTTGCTATAATAATCAAGAGGAAGCAGGCCCCTCCTTCAACAATTTGCTTAGGCATTTCCTCAGCCAAATATTCAGTTTTATGCTTATGAGTTTTTTCTTTCACAAAGCAATGGAACACGAATTTAATTCAAGAAAAACCTTTGCTACTTTATAGCAAGGTGGTCTTTCTTTAGTTGTCCTATAATATATTCCTGATTCCCATTTCCGATTTCATCAGAATCACCTTTGCTGTCCATATTTCTAGCAATATTTTATACAGGATCAGTTAGATATATTCTAAGAAAATTGAGACTTTCTCTACAGCTTTCCTTCTCTCCTGAGTTCTCACCAGAATCTCCCTTAATGGTTTTTTCACAGCAACCTAGGTTTTCTTTTCTGACATGCACCTCAGAACTCTTTCAGCTTCTAACCATTACTTCATTCCAAATCTGCTTTGACAGTTTTAGCTATTTATTATAACAGCACCCTACTTTTCAGTGCAATTTCTGTCTTAGTCCATGTGGGCTTCTATAAATAGGATACCATAAACTGGGTAGCTTATAAACAACAGGAATTTATTTCTTACAGTATAGAGGATGGAACGTCCAAGATCAAGGCACCAGAAGATCTGGTATCTAGTGAGAGCCTGATTCCTGGTTCATAGATGGCCATCTTCCAGTATACACTCCCATGGTTGAAGAGATGAGGAATCTCCCTGATATTTCTTTTATAAAGGCACCAATGGAATTCATGAGAACTATACTATCATGACCTAATCACTTCCCAAATGCCCTACCTTCAAATATCACCACATTAAAGGTTAGGTTTTAATACATGAATTTTAGGGGAAGACAAACATCAGTCTGTACAGTCTCATTTTCTTTTAGCTATTTTTTTCTCATTGCCTGTTTAAGTCTTTGATATTTATATTAGATGTTTCACAATTAGCCGGCAATCATTGACAATTCATTCATTTCCAAGTTTTAATTGTCTCAAGATATACCTATGACCATTATTCTAATAGAACCTGTCTGGTTCAACCTTAATCACTATCCACAAGTCTTTTTTGGCGGTCTAATTAGGTTTCTGAAAGGAGATTTTTTTTTTTAACCTTTTACTTGTGCAAGGGACAGAGTAAGGAAAGATATTGATTTAGCTGCCAGCATTTGAAATCCTAGTAAGATAATAAAATTATAGGCTTTCAGCATTTGTTATTATTCAGCTCTTATCTATACACATGCTTAGATCACCCTAAACCCAAGAAGGATTAGGGGTTCCATTAAGAAAACAAAGCAAAGATTAGATTGTAAACCATTCCCACCTAGCACAATCGCAGATTCCAAAAGTTATCAGATATGCCAATGATAGTACTTTGGGAAAATGTCCAGCTACCAAGGAAAGCACATATATCAGTAATTCTGAAGAAGTCAAAGGCATTTGTTCAAGATTAATATCATAAAGTCATTAGATTTGGCAGCATGAAAAAGAGAGATCTGAAATAAAATCAGGATTGAATAAAGATGGTGTCAGGACTGGGGAGGGGGTGTTAGGGAAAGAGTGGGGAAAGGCAAGTTGGTTTTGGACAAGTGGTACAAACTTTAATGTCCAGCCTCATACCCAGTGGATTCAACCACAAGCAGGATAGATGGTGAAATTCTCATAGTTTTTCTGCCTACCCTGCCTACTTTCCACATAGTATATTGATCTTTAACACAGAACTAAAAGTAGGTAAATAAATAAAAGAAAATTTCAGGTTAACCACCTAATTACTTGAAGTGTATTTTTGGTTGCTTTCTATATATATCATATTTCATTGATTCTAAAACACTTTGGATTATAAAATGCACTATCAGCCGGGTTCGGTGGCTCAGCCTGTAATCCCGCGCTTTGGGAGGCTGAGGTGAGAGGACTGCCTGAGCCCATGGGTTTGAGACCCACCTGGGCAACTTGGCGAGACCTCATCTCTACAATAAATCAAAAAATCAGCCGGGCGTGGTAGCGTATGCCTGTAATTCCGGCTACTCAGAAGGCTGAGGCGGAAGGATCGCTGGAGCCCAGCAGGTCGAGGCTGCGGTGGCCAGGAGCAGCCACCGCACTCCAGTCTGGGTGACAGAGTGAGACTCCAACTCAAAATAAATAGATAAATAAATAATAAAATAAAATGCACTATCAATTTAATAATAGGGTTTTATTTTGAGAAGAACAACTTTTACCACATTAGGTGTACATACTGATTAAAATATATCTTAATTTTCAGAAACTAAAATAAGAAAATCTGTGTTGAGGCTTAGAAACTGATACTCCCAAATATGGCCTATGACATCCTACCCTGAAGAAGCCTCATAGTCTCTGTGACTTCACCCTCCTGGTCTCTCAATTATCTATCTCTCCCAAAGCACAGAATGAAGCTGTTCTTCGCAGTTCCTCTACTTGCCTAAAATCAGACCCACAAAGGAGAACAATTGCTTTTCTTTCTATGACATAATTTTCTAGACGTAGACTCTTTTCCTCTCAAAATCCAGTTTCTTTCTGCCCCTTTCCTCAGGGAGCAGCCTCTGACCAAGGCTGGTCTCTGAAGGATACACACACTCCCAGTAATCAGCCATGGGATGAAGGTGATCAAGCTGAACTTAGAACAATGTAGGCAGCACCCTTAATCAGCGTAATTGTAAGCACCCTATAGCAATTTGAATAATTCACTTACTTATATATAAAACTTTGTGCTATTCTTTCTTCACCAACTGGCTGCCAATGATGCCACCCATTAAGTTCTAATAAACCAATGTCTTTCCCTGCTGGACATCCGAGTGACTTATTTGGAATAGGTAAAGAACATTATGCACAAGATCTCTCAGATTTGGGGTTGCTGTGTTATGCTTTCTCTCCCAGTTATCTCATTATCTAATGCAGCAAGGGATACCAAGAATATAACCGCACTTGAACAGACCCTTTCACAAAATAATATGTCTCTCAAGAGTATTTAAATTTCAAAGAGAACTATTTACAAGCTAATCTCTGTTCTCAAATCCATTTATTCTTTCTAGTAATCACTTGTTGCCCCTTAATAGAATTCCTCTTCTCCCTCCTCACATAACATGTTTTGCCAGGATCCCAAACCCCATTCTTTCTATAACCTCAAGATGATATATGTGCTTCTGAACCCCATGACGGGGTAGGTAATCACTCTGTGCTTTTCCTATATGTGAATGTTAATAAATTTGTATGCTTTTTCTCCAGATAATCTGCCTTTTGTGAGTTGATTTTTCAGCAAAACTTCAGAGGGCAAAGGGGAAGTTTTTTCTTTGCTCCCTACACCTGGAATCTATCCTTGAGAAACACAGAACTAAGCATCCATTTCTTTGCACTTGTGATTCAAGCATATCTTCAAATAGAAATTTGCAAGTATAATTTCATCTCCATAAATAGTACTGTAAACACTGCCTCTAGAAAAAGAAAGGGCACTGTCAAGTCCTCCTCACAGAGTTGACCAATTCAAGTAAAAAGCACAGAGTCTTTTGCTTATCTAATAACTGAAAACAGCTATAGGAATAATACGACTGTTCTGAAAAATGCAAAGGTTGTTTTATTTTCTCTCATTTGGAAAAATATATAAATTATATTTGCCTTATACTTAATCTCTTAAACATCAGTGATTTTTTTTTTTCATTTTTTTCTGTAAGTATTTGGAAGTTTGGTATTTCAAATACATAATTGAATGCATTTATGTGACAAAGACTTCTAACAGCTGGAAGAAGCTCATGCTAGGTCAGACCTGAGTAATAAACAATGACAGTGGAGTCGAGCTGGTGGGGTGGCAGATACAATTTTCACAGCTTTAAAATATCATTTACAGATGGGTGCATAAAAAGTGTCCATACATATCCATCTTGGATTTGCGTATCCGTCCCCGGAAAGTATTCTGGATGAAGGGGTAGAACATTCCTGGATATCGTTGTTCCCATCACCGTTTCTGGGTTTATGGCTTCCCTTATATGGTTATTAGTATGACAGCCATAGCCCAAGTTGTAGTGATTACTTGAGAAATATTAAAACTTTAGCCATTTTTTGCCAAGCCACAGTGTATTACAAAATAAAATTAAACTGTTCTGAAAATCAATTCTGCTGCTTTAACTAAGTTCAGAAATCTACATGGGGTATTTTATTACGTTTTGTGTTCTGAAAAGAGAAAAACAACATAAAACTAGGAAGCAAGTGAAATATTTCTTGTTTCTATGTTCCATATTTTAGGAGCTGTATTCATTAATTGCACAATAGAATGATCAAGAGAAAACCAAATAACTGTACCTGATCAGCGTGATTTGCTCGGGCATGTTGTGCATTCTCTGGCTTCCATTGTTCAGATCCATAGTCAGTCACTTCTTAGCAACTCATACATATCTTCAAAGGCAATGTGGAACAAGAAATAAGTAATATCATTCTCTGTATCTCATTGCAATTACATTTCTTATATGCAGCCTATACACAGAATGGAGTAATTATAAGATAACGTGTCCATTTCATAACCAACCATATCCATTTTTGTATAAATCATTACATGTTTTTATTACAAGAGTTGCAGAAGCCAGTGCAACTATTTTTCCTATCCACTCAGAGCTAGGCTAGAAGTTATTTCAAGAGTAGACAGATGCTGGAATAAAGAATTTAGAGTCCATAGCATCAGCCCTCATAACATCTGGTACTTTTGAGAATTTTTTTTTATATACTACTATTTTTTTATGTAATATATTTTCCTCATCATTTATTTTTGGATTTACCCCATCATTAGTTTTATCCTTTCTGACAACAAAGTTGCATTAATTCAAAAACGCATTCATCTATTCATTCACTCACCAGTTATTTGTTTTATGCCTACTTTGTGTATAGCCCTGCTTTAGACAATAAAGACACCACAGATAAGATTCCTGTCCTCATATATTGTGCATTCTGGTGAATAAAGACAGAATTTTGTTTTTCTTTAAAAATCAGTTACAAGCGTAATTACAATTAGGGAAGAAAAATGTAGTTTCCAAGAAAATATGTAACAAAAAGATGTTATCTAATCAGAGAGGTAGAGAATCAGGGATTCTTCCCCCAAGAAGCTGACAACAGAGTTGGTGTCTCTTTCTGGCACATAGAAGGAAATTTATTTATATGGAATATCCAATGGATCTTCAGGGAATTACTAGTTTTGGAAGAGAAGCAGACAAGAATAAGAGAGAATATGCTTTAGTGTGTGCTTCTGAATTCACCTGACAGCTGGTGGGTTTTCACATGACCTGCTTCATTCATCATAACATAGGCTCACAAATGACACCCAGATTACACCTAGAGCTGTGTTCCAAATATTCAGTGACATGTTGATCAGGGCTCTAAGTTGAAACAATTGAAACAAACTCTGGAAAATTTAACCTGTATATATTTAGGGTAAATTTAATGGAAAGGCCAGATGAACAGGTGTGGAGTTTACATGGATATAAACAGTGCCTCAGTCTTTACTGCAGAGCTGATCCAGTGAGGATATAATCACCAGCACTGCTGGTGGTCAGAAACTTCAGACTGCACCTCCTGTTCTACCACATAGAAAGAGGGTCCCGTGATGGCCTCCACCACTAATACAGATACAACTCATTATATATAGCTGAAACCTCTGCCATTACCCTCTGCCCAAAAGAAATTATTCATGGAATTTATTCTACCTCCTCACTACCTTCAAAAATAGAATCTGGTAAGCGAATCTGATTATCAGAAATTTGGTTACCTGCCTGGGTCATAATTGCAAGCTTGGCTGAGTTAGTGGACATCTGGCATGTCAGCCTGTATGATAGGCCGTAGGCTGTATGTTAAGAGGTGAGAATAGCACCAAATAAAGAGGGGTAGAGATGGAAACACAAAAAGAATAATCAATTTTCCCTAAAATTCATCCTTTTGTCTTCCAAGTGCTTCATTCTTTCTAAACATTTCCAACTAGCATGGCTCAACTATCTAACATAATGCAACTGAAAAATGCTCTTATCTTCGTCCCAAAAAGGTCAATTCAAAAACTCAATCAGTGATTATATCTATTTCCAAATTCATGATCTCTTAGTGATACCATGACTTCATCTGAGAATCCAACAATCTCTCATAAATGAGCTGTAATATGACAGCCAAAACATAAATTTCACAACCAGCAATACACTTCACATAAAAGATAAGGAATTAGAAGGAAATTAACTAAAATGCACACATATACTATTAAACAATGCAAAAGTAAAACAAATGTTTCTTTATTTCCAGTGGGCCACAAAATATTATGGATCTATAATTTGAGCCAAATCTCTTTTCAAAGAAAATGGAATCATTTCAAGTTTTGATCTAAGGGAGTATTTTCCTTCTCTATCATTCTTCAGGCCACTACTGAGTAGGGCTTAAAAGTCTTGCTTTTCTACTCTCTTCCTGGACTGGTGCCAAAATATTGTGTCAAGCTGTGTGTAAATGAGGCTTCAACATTTTTCTATTAATGGTCTATAAGAGATTAAGCCCCTGTATATCCTGAGAAGACTAGTCAGCGGGAACTTCTAAGGCTTCCAATGTAAGTCAGATAGAAATGTGTTAGGTGTGAAACACACATTCTTGCAACTTATTTATACCCTCAGGATATACAGGGGCTTAATCTCTTAAAGACCGTTAATACCTGATGATGGAGCTGTCTGTGAATGTCCAACTGTAAAGGCGTAATGGGTTAAATACAGTATAACCATGTTGCCGGTTGAATTGAGTAAAAAAAAAAAAAAATAGGGTCCTTGATGTTTAATATGGGTAACAGCAAAAACAGTTGAGAAAAAATAGCATGACTGTGACATTATTTCACATTTCTAGAGGCCACTGTTATGATTCTGTGACAAGACTCCATATAGCAAACTGATCTGTCACAAACGTAACTACTATTGAATCTGTTGTATTCCAGAATCTAAGCAGTGGAGAAGTTTGCTCTATATCCTGGACCACCTTTGACACCTTCTTTTACTGAGCCCCACACACATTCAGGTCAGCTGACAATATCTCAAAGCCACACTCTCAAATATGGTATGTAAGACTTCTGAAATTTGAGGGGCTTACTAAGGGAGGTGGCTCTATTTCAGTAGCTGATACAATGTATTACAACTCAAAATTTGCTTTGGACTAGACATATTAACCCCCATGAATTCTAGAATTCTCATTAAGGAAACAGTCTTCAGAATATCTAAAAACTTACTTCTGATTTTATGGCAAGCACATAAAACACAGATATCTGAGTTCTCACCTTGATCAGAAGCTTAGATGAGAACCATCGGCTAATTAATACAATCAATAAAGGATAGCTTTTTGACACCATACTGGACTTTTTTTTTTAATATCAAATTTAAATAAACTGAGAAAATAATAACCACTTGAAGATACCTAAGCCAGAACATTAAATCCAAATTTCTAATAAATGCATTCATTTTTAACTTTGCTGCTCCCTTGATCTAGCACATCAGAATTCATTCACATGATATTCTCTAGGTTTTTCCTCATTTTTAATTATCAAAATTTTTTAATTTGGAGAAGGAGAAGAAGCCTTCTAACTTGGCTTATGTAAGTGGCTTCTTGAAACATGCATAGATCTGGGATCTGTTTCTAGTTACAGGAAGGGAGTCAATAAAATGGATTTGAGTAAGGCTAGATGGAATTTGTTTTCCAATTGAATTGTTTCCCATAGGTATATTGGCTGGCTCTGCCTGTTTTGGAGACAGCACAATAGGTGAGTTCTGCAAGTATTAGGAAATCTGCAAATTGGATTAAATTGCTCATACAGGAATGAACTACAATTGCTGATATTGTCATAATTCCTTACTGTAACAGAATAGCTGAGACTGGACAATGTTAAAAATTGGCTTATGATTCTAAATGATGGTAAGTCTAAGGGCATAGCAGCAGCATCTGGCAAGAACTTTCATACTGTGATATAACATGGCAAAAAGACAAGAAAGCATGCATGAAAAAGATTAAGAGAGTAAACTGAGTTCACTTTTAAAACAACTCACTTCCATAAGAACTAATTTATTCCCACAAGAACAAAGTCACACCCAAGATAAAGGCATTAATTCATTACAAGCGAAACCTGCCCATATGATCCAATCTCCTCTTAAAAGTCTCACCTCATAATACTGTTACATTGGCAATTAAGTTTCCAACAAATAATTTTTTTTTTTGAGTTGGAGTCTCACTCCGTCACCCAGGCTGGCATCCAGTGGCATGCTCATGGCCACCCCAGCGTCAACCTGCTGTGTTCTGACAATTCTTTCGCCTCAGTCTTCCAAGTAGCTAGAACTACAGACACACACTACCACACCCAGCTAATGTTTTATTTATTGTAGAGACAAGGTCTTGCCAAGTTGCTCAGACTGGTCTCTAACCCACAGGCTCAGGCAATCCACTCATCTCTGCCTCCCAAAGTGCTGGGATTACAGGCTGAGCCACCAAGCCCGCCCCAACAAATAATTTTTTGAAGAATACATAGAGCCATGACATTCTACGTTTGTCCCTCAAAACTTTCTCCACCATACATTGTAAAATGCATTCATTCCATCCCACTAGCCCCCAAAGACTCAACTCCATACATAACCAACTTAAAAGTCCAAAGTCCATAGTGCCCTCTGAGGTAGATATGAGTGAGATTCAATGCATGATTCACTATGAGGCAAATTTCTTCCAGTTGTGAGCCTAGAAAGTTAAACAAGTTAAATACAGTGGCGAGATATTTCCATTGAAAAAGGATGAAATAAATAAGAAGAAAGGAACAACAGTCCCCATGTAAATCCAAACTCAACAAGGAAGACAACATTTAGTTTTAAAGCCAGATAATAATCGTTGACTCCTTGTCTTGCTTGCTAAGCACGTTGGTGCCAGAGTTGGCCCCCAAGACCTTGAGTATCCTCACTCCTGTGAGCTTCCCAGGATCAGCACAAGATTCAGTTCTTATGATGTAAAGTCAGGTTCCTGTAGTTTTCCTAGGCTGAAATTTCAAGGTGGGGGCTCGCATGGTCCTGCATTCTCCAGCTCCACTAGGATTTGCCATTGGGGCTCTCTGTGGCAGTTCTGGCTGTGACTCCACATTTTCACTTGAAATTACTTTAGCAGCAGTCCCTTGCAGTGTCTCTACCCCATAACAAGTCTCTGCCTGGGTTCCCAGGATGTTTGCAACATCCTTTGAAGTCTAGGTAAAGGAAGCCATGCCTCCACATCTCCTGCATTCCACTTGTCTGCAGACTTAATACCATATGCACTGCCAAGATTTGCCTCTTGCTTATTCTAAAGCTGTGACTCAAGAAATATCTGGGCCCGCTTGAGCCAAGACTGGAGGAACTGTGCAGCTCTGTGATGGAATGTAAGGAGTAGAGACCTGGGGTGGCCCTGGATAGAGAAAGTCCATGGAGGATTGCCCAGGCTCAAGCACTGAAAAATGCCTTTGGAGTCTTTCTCCCACTGTCCTCGTGGATAGCCTCTGGTTCCCTTCTATCCTGACTCATCTCTTCAAATATTTGGTTGGTCATATTAGAACACTCTTTCTCACTCTTTACATGATCAGGCTTTTTGAATTTTTAAAATTTTTCTGCTATTTCCTCTTGTGGTGGACACAGTCTGATGTTTTCTTTGCACCTGTGTAATAATAATGGTCTTTACTTCAGTTACAATATCTTGTTCCTCATTTCCATCTGAGACCATATTAGAATGGTCTCTACTGTCCACATTTCTATCAATATTCTGATCATGATCCCTTAAGTAATTGCTAAGAAGTTCTAGACTTTCTATAGTCTATTTTTCATCTGAGCCCTCACCAGAAGAGTCCTTTAAACTCTGTTTACAGCAACGTAGGCTTTTTCTAGCCTGCTACTTCAAACTCTTTCATTCTCTACTCACTAACAACTTCCAAAGCTACTTCCATATTTTTGTTACAGCGGCTCTTGGTACCAATTTTCTGTCCTAGTACATTTTTTGTTGCTGTATCAGAATACTTAAGACTCAATCATTTATAAAGAAAATAAGTTTATGTGGCTCATTGTTTGGGGCCTGAAGAGTCCAGGGGCATGTTGGTAGCTTCTGGCTAAGGCTTTCATGATTTGTCATAACATGACAGAAAATGGAAGGGCAAATAAGTGTGTGCAAAAGAGAGTGCTAGAGTAAGTTCAATTTCCTTTTGTAACAACCTACTGTTGCAAGAACCAATTCATTCTGGAAGAGGTTCAGCATAAATAAGCGAACGAATAAATAAATCCCTTCTTTTTAAAAAAGAACTAATTCAATGCCAGGAGAGTTAAGGCATTTTCAGAAGAAATAAATTCACTCCCAAAATATTAACATTAATTTATTCATGAGGTCTCCATCATCATGTCTCAATCACTTTGTAAAACCCCACACCTTAATACTGTTACATTGTCTATTAAGTTACCAACACGTGAACTTTTGGAGGACACATTGAAGACAGCATAGATGAAAAAGTGAGACTGGTGTGATATGGACAATCCAACTACTCAGAAAATAAGAATTCTTTCTTCACCAAGCCCAGGTCTTTGTCACCTGCCTCTACTTGGCTACATCTGAAAAATGGAGAACTCACAACTTCTAGAGACAGATCTTATTATTTTGAGGTAATTCTAGCTTGTGAGAAAATTCTTCTTAAAGCTGAACCAAAATCTCATTATCTCACTCTGCCTGAAGCCAAAAATCTCAGAAATAGACTCTGAAATGGAGATTGGTATACAGATTTATTAAAAGTTCCCCTATAATCAACACCCCTGGAGGAGTGACAAAAGTATGATTAGGGAGAGTGGGTACTTTAACTGTAGTTGCTGGAGGCCTCTGTTGTGGAGGTATGGAGTTCAAATGACCCTTTTAAGTTGTTCTGCCTTGAGCAAAAGTAGACGGGAAGGTTTCACCTCTTGATCAACCAGCCATTAGATTTGGGTTATCCCCAGGTAGGGGACATGCTTTGGGTGAGGAGATTCTCTTTAGCTGAGGAAAGTTACAAAGGAATCATCAGTACTCCCGGAAGCTCACTCCTAACAGCTTACGTGTTGCCTCAAACCTGAAGTAGGCAGCTAATCTCAACATTGATGAGATAGTTGCTATACATTTTCTCCTTGTTTCTTGTCTTCCCTTGAGAGTCAATAAAGTCCAATTCCTCTTCCACATTGACCTGAAAATATTAGAGCACACATTTTAACATTCATAAGACTGTCAGTTTTTCTCAGTTATAGTAGTTGCAATCTTAGACTCTCATAGTAACATGATTCCACTTTAGTATGAAACATAGAATTGAATGTACAAGTATTACCCATGGGTTCCTGACATCTTATCAAGAAAGACTTGCTTGACTTCACATCTAGCCCATGGTGCAGCAGTAATAGCACTGAATCCTAACCACTAGACCACCAGGAAGCTGATTTGATATTTTTAACTTCACCTAAAATAACTCTACTTTTTGAAAAACTTAAGCTTATCATTGACTGTAACCAAAGTTGCAGTCAACAAATACTTCTAATTTCCTCTCACATATTGCTATTTTACCTTATGCTTTCATTTTTTTATTTTTTCAGAAACAGGATCTCGCTCTGTTGCCCAGGCTTGAGTGCATTGGTGTGATCATGGCTCACTGCAGCCTCAACCTCTTGGATTTAAATAATACTCCTTACTCAGCCTCCCAAGAAGTTGGGACTACAGGCATATGCCACTATACTGGCTTCATTTGCTTTTGTGCAGACAGTTTATGTTTTATTGTAATTCATGATAGAAGCTCACATATTTCTAAGAAATTTCATGTTATATGTTTCTAAAATATCAGTGCAATTTTTCTAAAGACTTTTATCTTTTTCTTCTATCCAAAGCACCTGATCTGAAATATGATAGGTATGTAATGAATGTTTTTGAACGACTACAGGGAGTTTAATTTTTAAATGACTTATAGGTTGTTGTGTTAAATTCAAAATCAGAAGGAAAAAAAACACTCAAAGAGTTTACTCATATGAAATGTGGTCTTTCTATTGTTACTCTCATGCTTTAGATTAGAGATTTGATGACATATAATAAAGCCAAAGGAGCCAGATAGTCTCATAATTCTGACCTTATTTGTTTCAATTCCCTTGAACTTTCTTGTGTGTAAGAAAGCAGCTTTGTTAACAGGCCCTTGTGATTTTTGAGGAGTGATGAGAAAATTCCAAACCTACTCTTCACTTTTAATTGAATTATATTGATGGAGTCTTACACTGAGAGTAGCACTAGCTATCAATCAACTTTACCTACTTCTGTGCTCTGGAAAAACTCATTTCAGTTCTTTTTTCCTCCTCTTTTATCACTGTCTTCCTTTTTGTGATTAAGCTAAGATCAACCATCTTTCCAAAGAGAAGTCAGTATTCAGCCCAGATTCATCTATAGCGACCAAAGCGATTGGACGTATTTTCCCCATTATGTGGTTCACTGTTAACTAAGTTTTTGTTTCTATTGTTTTCCTCACAAGTGGAACATATTTGTGATCAATATCCTCTTTCTGAGCAATGATTGCTTCTTAGCCAAGGGGCATCACATAGAAAACTTCAAGGAAAAGGGATAAACATAGTTTGCACCAGGCTAATTTAATAGACCAGCCAGTTCTTCACACTCAAATTCAACCTGAATATTTATTTTAATTTTACTACAAAGTTTAGTTATGGATGAGAACTTCATATGTAATTGCAATTCTATATAATTCAGAGTCATTACAGCATGATGTTATGAGATGGTAGAAAAGTGGCAGTTGCCTTTCAGGAACAAGCCTATGTTTTATAAATTACATGTAGTCAAGGTAATTACTGGAAGTTCCTTGTAACTAAAGCTGCATTTTTTTTTATTTTAAACATATTTTTTATTTTAAAATTGTGGGGTACAGTTAAGGGTTAGGTATACAAATATGCATTGTTCAGGCACTCTTGTTGATAAGGGGTTTCCCCCCATCCCCAGACAGATATTGACTATCATTAATCCCACCTCCCTTCCCCTTCCTGTCCCCCTGCAATAGTTTCCCACCACTGTCAATCCTTTTGTTATAGTATTACAATAGATGTTCAAGGTCCACTTATGAGTGAGAACATGTGATACTCAGATCTTTGCTTCTGTGAGAGATCACTCAGTATTATAAACTCTAGTTCCATCCAGGTTGCTGCGAAATTCATGATTTTGTTCTTTTTTATGGTTGCGTAGTATTCCATCGTGTATTGTACCACATTTTTTTAATCCAGTCCTGCTATGATGGACAGCATGGTTGGTTCCAGGTTGTTGCTATTGTGAACAATGCTGCGATAAACATACGTGTGCAGGTATCTTTTTGATAGAGTGATTTGAGTTCTTCAGGGTATATTCCCAGTAGTGGGATTGTGGGGTCATATGGGAGGTTTGAGCTTTTAGGAATCGCCACACTGCTTTCCACAGAGGTTGCACTAGTTTACACTCCCACTAACAGTGTAGACGTGTTCCCTTTTCACCACATCCTCTCCAGCATCTGTTATTTTTTGAGTTATTGATAATGACCATTCTGACTGGAGTTAGGTGGTACATCAGTGTAGTTTTAATTTGCATCTCCTTGATGATTAGTGAGGTTGAACATTTCTTCATGGGTCTGTTGGCCCCTCGTATGTCTTCTTTTGAGAAGTATCTGTTCATATCTTTTGCCCACTTTGTAATGGGGTTGTTTGTTTTTTTTCTTTTCAGCACATTTGAGTTCCTTGTAGATCCAAGATGTTAGGTCTTTGTCAGACATGGAGTTGGCAAATACTTTTTCCCAGTCTGTGGGCTGTCTCCCTACTCTCTTGATGGTTTCTTTGGCTCTGCAGAAGCTTTTCAGTTTAATGAGGTCCCACTTGTCTTATCTTATCTCCTATGGACCCTGAGTTTCGAGTTTTGTTCAGGACTTGGATGCCAGTTCCAATTTCCATAAGGGTGTATCCTGTATTTTCTAAGATTCTTATGGTTTGAGGTTTTACATTTAGGTATCTGATCCATTTAGAGTTAATTTTTGTGTTTGGTTAGAGACAGGGGTCTTGTTTGAATCTTCTGCATGTGGTCAGCCAGTTTACCCAGCACCATTTACTGAATAGTTTCTCCTGTCCACAGTGGTAGGTGGTGGAGGCTTTGTCAAAGATGAGTTGATTGAGAAATTGAGGTTTTGCTTCTGGAATGTCAATTCTATTCCATTGGTCTATATGCCTGTTCCTGTACCAATACCAAGCTGTTTTGATTGTTGTAGCTTTATATTAAAGTTTGAAGTCTTGTAATGTGATACCTCCTGCTTTGTTTTTTGTTTGTTTATTTGTTTTTGTTTTGTTTTGTTTTGCTGAGGATTGTTCTGGCTATTCTTGGTCATTTGTGTTTCCATATGAA
>NW_007254942.1:167792-179207 GCF_000164805.1 Carlito syrichta | reverse complement strand
CCAAGGTATTTCATTTTTTTGTGGCTATTGTGAATGGGATTGTGCTTTTTATTTGGGTTTCCGTTTGTTTATTATCAGTGTAAAGAAATGTGATTGTCTTTTGCACATTTATTGTATACCCTGAGACTTTGCTGAAGTCCTTTGTCAGTGCAAGGAGGCTTTTGACATATTCTCTTGGGTTTTCAAGGAACACAATCATGTCATCGGCAAAGAGAGATAACTTGACCTCCTCTTTTCCTATTTGAATACCTCTGATTGCCTTCTCTTCTCTGATTGCTCTAGCCAGGACTTTCAATACTATATTGAACAGGTGTGGAAAGAGTGGGCATCCTTGTGTTGCTCCAGTTTTCAGGGGAAATGGTTCTAATTTTTGTCTGTTTAGGAATATGCTAGCTGTGGGCTTCTCATAGGTGGCTTTTACTATTTTGAGGTATGTTCCATGTATGCCTAGATGTTCGAAGGTTTTTATCAAGAAGGGATGCTGGACTTTATCAAAAGCTTTTTCTGCATCTAATGATATAATCATGTGGTTTTTTTTCTGACATCTGTTGCTGTATTTAATTGCATTTATTGTCTTGAAAATGTTGAACCAGCCTTGTGTCCCAGAGATGAAGCCTACTTGGTCATGATAGTTGATTTTTGAGATGTATTGTTGAATCTGGTTTGCTAGGATCTTGTTGAGAATTTTGGCATCTGTGTTCATCAAAGATATTGGTCTGCAGTTCTCTTTCTTTGTTGGGTTTTTACCTGGCTTGGGTATCAATGTGATGTTAGCTTTATAAAATGATTTGGGGAGGGTTCCATCTTTCTCAATTGCCTGAAATACTTTCCGTAGGATTGGTATTAACTCCTCCTTAAATGTCTTATAGAATTCTGCTAGAAAGTCACCTGGCCCAGGGCTTTTTTTTTGCAGGTAGTTTTCTTATTAAATAGTCAATTTCCTTGATTGTTATTGGTCTATTTAGGGTCTTAATTTCTTCTTGTTTTAACCTAGGCAGGTTGTGTGATGTCAGAAAGTCTTCCATTTCCTTAAGGTTTTCAAGTTTGTTTCCATACAAGTGTACATAGTAGTCTCTAATGATCTTTTGTATTTCTTAAGGGTCAGATGTGACTTCATCTTTTGTGTTTCTGATTGTATTTATTTGGGCTTTTTCTCTTTTTTTCTGTGGCCAGTCTAGCTAGGGGACCATAGATCTTGTTTATCCTAACAAAGAACCAGCTTTTTGTTTCTTAAATTTTTTTGTATTATCTTTTTGTCTTCTATGTCCCGAATTTAGGCTTTTATTTGGGTGATCGGGATTCTTCTGCTGAAATCAGGGGTTTTGTGGTCTTGCTTTTCCAGCTTCCTTAGGTGATTTGTTAGGCTGTTAATTCGTGATCCCTCCATTTTCTTCATGTGCGTTTGTAGAGATATGAATTCCCCTCTTACTATAGCTTTCATGGCTTCCCAGAGATTTTGGTAAGATGTTTCTTCATTTTCATTTGTTTCCAGGTATCTTTTAATCTCTGTTTTGATTTCATCATTGACCCAGGAGTTGTTTAGAATCATACTATTTAGTGTCCAAGTCTTTGTGGGTTTGGGGGGAACCTTATTGGTGTTGATGTTTATTTTTATTCCACTGTGGTCCAAGAAGGTGCATGATAAAATTTCTGTCTTTTGAAATTTGTTTATGCCTGATTTATGGTGAAGTATGTGGTAGATCTCAGAGTACGTTCCATGCAGTGATGAGTAGAATGTTTATTCTGTGGTCATTGGGTGGAGTGTTCTGTAGGTATCAATTAAGTCCACTTGGTCAAGAGTCACATTGAGGTTCCTGATCTTGTTGCTAATTTTTTGTCCTGATGATCAGCCTAGGGTTGTGAGTGGGTTATTAAATTCCCCAGCTATGATAATGTTAGAGACAATATCTTTTTGGAGTTTTCCTAGAAGCAGCTTTATGAAAGTTGACACTCCTATGTTGGGTGCATATATGTTTAGGATAGATATTTCTTAGTGATGGAATGAACCTTTTATCATTATGTAGTGGCCTTCTGTATTCTTCTTAATTTTTGATAGCTTAAATGGTATTTTGTTGGATATTAGGATTGTGACTCCTCCTTTCCTTTGAGTTCCGTTCACCTGAAAATTTGTTTTCCATCCTCTTACTTTGAATCTATGAGTGTTCTTTCTAGTGAGATGGGTCTCTTGAAGGCAAATATTGTTACCTGGTGATATTTTATCCATTTTACCATTCTATGTCTTTTCAGTGGTGCATTTAGTCCATTCACATTCAGGCTAATTATTGAAATGTGAGAGTTGATCCCTATCATAAAGTTCTTATTGAGTTGTTTTTGTTGTTCCTCTTTGTTTATTGTCTTTCTTTTGGTTTTTTTGGGGTTGGTTCATGTGTGTTTTACTCTTTTTCCTGTACTCTTGTGAAGAACTTTGTTGTTCTTTTTTCCTTTTCTTCTGTGTTTAGTACTTTCTTAAGTTTTCTTGTAGAGGTGGTCTGGTGGCAGCATAAGTTCTTAGGAATTGGATATCTGGGAAAGATTTTAATTCTCCCTCACTGATGAAGCTTAGCTTGGCTGGGTAGGTTATTCTTGATTGAAATTGTTTATCTTTTAGAACTTTGAAGATAGGGCTCCAAGCTCTCCTAGCCTGCAGGGTTTCTGTAGATAAATCTGTTGCTATTCTAATTGGTCTTCCATGGTAGGTGATCTGGCCTTTTACTCTTGCTGCCATTAGGATTTTTTTTTTTTATGCCTACTTTGTTTAGGCGAATTATTGTGTCTGGTAGTTGGTCTTTTCATTCGTTGTCTTGTAAGGGTTCTCTGAATCTCTTGTGTTTGAATTTTCACATCACTGATGAGATGAGGAAAATTTTCTTCAATAATCTCATGGAATTTTTGTTCCAGGGTGACCTCTGTCTCTCTGTTTCAGGAAGTTCAATTACTCTTAGGTTTTGTCTCTTGAAGTAATCACTCATCTCTTGAAGATTTTGTTCTGTCTTTTGAAGCTTCTTTTCTATGTTTTTGACAGTTTGGGTTAGTTCTATATTTTGGCCCTCAAGCTCAGAGATTCTTTCTTCTGCTTGGGTAATTCTGCTTTCCATGCTTATCAGTTTGTTATTTATTTCATTCACAGTATTCTTTACTACTGTTTTCTCAGTTATCAACTCTTTCCTAGTTTCTTCTTGTCTCTCCTTAATTTTTTTAATCTCTCCATTAATGTCTTGATATCTAGGTTTGTAGTTTGAGACCAGTCTTTCTGGGGGCTCTTCGTTGTTTGCATTCTGAAGTCAGTTTTCTCAGTGTCTGCCTTCTCAGGGGTCTGGGAAAGACCCATATTTTTCTTTTGGTTTTTCTTCATTTGTGTAGATTTTTCTCTCTCCCCTTTCCCTTCCATTCTTTAGTTCTGTTTTTCAGGGAAGGTGGGGTTGCTTTACTTCTTTTGTTCAATCTCCTGTTCTTCCTTATGAGGGTTCTCTAACTTTGTTCATTTTTAAGGCTGGACTGTGGGTTGGAGGCTGTACCTTTTGCAGTTTTGAGGTTTAATTGAGGGGGAAGCTGTGATTCAGAATCTATCTGCAGATCCCAGTATCCACCAACAGGTGTATGGGCACACTGGAACCCATTTCCCACTGCTTACAATTTGTCCATGCAGCAGGGTTTAGGTTTGCTCCCTGGAACAAAAGGAGGTATGAGAAAGGAAAATAATGAAAAGGGGGTCAAGAGGACGTTAGAGAGAGAGAAGAGTGAGAGGGAAAACAGACATTCATACCAACTAATGAATGAAAAAGAGACACAAGGCCAGAAAAGAATGAAAAACAGATACACAAACAAAATTCCCTAAAGCATACCGGTAATCACACAAAAACAGTCCAATAAAATCATGCCTTTTGATGCATTTCTCCCCAACACAAACAGGTAGTCTAAATAAAAAAGCAAACAAAAGTGAGCAAAACAAACAGTCAAAACAATAAAATCAAAAATCAAAATAAGAAACCAGATAGCTCTGGAATCTTTCCTGAGTGTCTAAAGTCTCTTCAGCTCTGATCTCTAGCCTCTCCCCTTTGTTTTCCTTGCAGGCAGATAGATTTACTCCAAGTTTGGGTTGGTTACCTTGGCTTCCTGGCTGAGAGGACTCTAACAGGACTGAGTTGCCTAATTCTGATTCAGCACAGGGGAGGGCCTTTTGTCTCCTGTTTAGCGATGTTACCTTAGAAACCAAGGTGGAGGCTGCTCGTAGATGGCCGGGGCAATGCAAATCTCTGTCTGAAAAATGGTGAGGTGGGCAGCTCCTCTTTCATGGACCCTTTCTCTCTACCCATCCTTTCTCGCCACTCATCTGGGTCCATGGGCAATCCACTATGACTGTGGTGGTGTGTCTCCAGCATCAGGCACCAGGGATCAGCGACACAGCTGGGCACTGGATCTGGTATGCTGCCAGTGACACAACCATGGAGTCCCACGCTGGGTGCTTTAGCCAGAGCGGGGACTGTAGCTCCAAAGGGCAGGTGTTGAGTGGTGACAGTGGCTTTGGGCCCCACAAGGGTACTTCAGCCAGGAATAGAGCTGATATCTCTTAGGGGCAGGTGCCTAGAGCCTCCCTGGGTGACTGGGGCTTGAAATAGGGCTGGGTGGGGACCCAGAACCCAGGGCAGGGAGCTGGAACTCTGAGAAGTGAGCACCGGGCTGCTGGGCTGGGTGCCCAGTTAAGGAGGGAGCTAGCAGTGGCTGAGTGCCAGGTGGATCAGTGTAGCCAGCAAGGGATCCCAGATCTCCACAAGGCAGTTTCCAAGGCCCTCCACAGGCAGTGGCCAGCAGCTTGGGGCTGGGTGAGATGCTGTAGCTGGGGAGGGAGCTGGGATCTTCACATGGCTGGGCTCTGGGCCTGCCTATGGTGGAGCAGCAGCAGATAAGGGGCCACAATAGCCAGCCTTGTGTGGGACCGAGGCCTCCAGACCTCAGACCGGTGCAGCTGGTGGTGGGCAGGGGGTGGAGAAAGGAAAGTAAGAGTCTTTTTGGGAACTCACTTTTGGAGAATCTCAAGTCCCATCTATGCCATCACCATCTTACCAGAACTCCAATAAAGCTACATTTTTTAAAGCACAAAAAAAAGACAAGAACTTAATTTTTTTGGTTACCTATTGCTGTGGAATGTTAAATTTGATAAAAAGCAAAAAATTTTTAACACAGAAAACAATGTACTAGGTGTTTTACTTGTAATAACTCATTTAAACCTACATGTCAGGAATTATTACTTCATTTTATAATTTAGAGAACTGAGACACAGTGACATCATATAAATTGCCAAATTTTGCAGACCTAGCAAAGGTGGTGTATACATTTGAACCAAGGCAGTCGGATGCCATACTTATTATCAAAACAACATACTCTACTATTTCTCTAAAAAATAAATGATCTGCACACTATAGATAAATGAAAATTTTCCCTTTTCAAATTATTAGTGTTGTTAAAGTTTCTCTTTTCATTTTTATAAATGTCATTAACCACCTTTGCTTTACTATATGGCATTGCAATCTTTAAAATTAAGTAGTTAATGTGTAACTAAGAGTCATCTGTGAGGATTCCTCTTTGGAATGATAAATTTATGCAAAATGGCATGTTACTTGGGAGATTCTAGTGAATGAACATGTTCAAAGTTTTAGGTATAAACAGAAGTCTGAGATTTGTCACTAATTTTGTAAATTTTATATATCACTTAATACCTTTAGACTTTAGAGCTTTAGGCCTACAGGGAAGTAAACAAAATATAAAACTTTCCCTTCTGAGTAACTGAAATTTATCACTGTGTTTAATTACAATCTTCATCATAATGATCCTCTGTACTATTTACTGAGCACATCTTGCATGATATGCAAATATTATCTCATCTAATCCTTATAGACTTTACAGAGGTAGATGTTATCTTCAGTGGAAGAGACTGAAGCTCAGAAAAGTTAAAGTATTTTTCCAAAAATCTTACTCCAAAGATGTAGTAGAACCTGGTTGGAACCCTGACTTATCTGCCTCTGAAGTCCACATACTGTCCACAACAGGATGGATCATAACATGAGACAAATAAAGTGACAGATAAGTTCCCTTGACAAATGTATTAGTGTTTATATTAGTCAGAGTCCAGTAAGAGGTCAAAAAAAATCACATCAGCCATGTAAACAGAAAAAATTTAGTATGAAGAATTATTAAATGCAAATAAAATTACTTAAGTTAACTAAGAGAAAAATACAAGGTATCTCTTACAGGGGTAACAACTGATGAAGTAGAAACCACCCCTAACCTAGAGGAAATAAAGGAAAGAGAATGAAATTATTAAAATGTAAAAAGCAGGTCTCATACAGTTAAAACTTAGAACCCTGGAAAGAAACCATTGCTTGGCTGGTGCTGGTTTCTATGGAGTAGAGAACAATGAGATCAGTTTTTGAGACTATTAGAAAAAACTGCATTCGGCTACTGCTATGGGAAGGATCTGTGGCTGCTGCAATGAAGAAGCACTACGGATGTGTGAAATTCATCAGAACAGGAATTCCACCAGAAATGGACAGGAAGAAACAATCCCATCTCTCTTTTCCTACCTTGCAGTGATCTGGCTATGCTTGTTAGTTGAGCCTTATATAAATGCAGGAAAGTAGACTGAGGAGTCCCAGCTCTAACTCATCAAGCAGAGAATGGTAGATGAGTTTGGAACTGAAATATAATAACATAATAACTCAAACCATATTAAAACTGACTATGGATCTCACCTGTAGTCCCAGATCGAAAGTACTTTAGAATCTGCCCTTTATATATCTATGTGTCTATCTGAGACACTTTGTGACTAAATTTAAGTAATACGAGACTTTTGTAACAGAAGTTTTATTTATTTATTTATTTATTGAGTCAAAGTCTCACTCTGTTGCTCAGGCTGGAGGGCAGTGGCACGCTCATGGCCACCGCAGCCTCCACCTGCTAGGCTCAGGCAATCCCTCTGCCTCAGTCTTCCAAGTAGCTAGAACTATAAGCATGCGCCATCATGCCAGGCTAATTTTTCTTGATTTATTGTAGAGATGAGATCTCACCAAGTTGCCCACTCTGGTCTCAAATTCGTGGGCTCGGGCAATCCTCTCACCTATGCCTCCCAAAATGCTGGGATTATAGGCATGAGCCACCGTGCTCAGCCTCTTTTTTCTTTCTACTTCAACCTTCTAGTACGTTAACTACATCTTTTTCCATCCTGATTTTTTATTACCTGAAATGCCAAATTCTGCTTTATAACGAGTGGATAGTAAAAAAATGGTATCAACAAGAAAAACAGGGGAAAGGGAAATATGAAGAAAATATACTTAGTAAGCTCAAACTTTATGATTCCACAAAACAATTTGTATGTTTGAGATAAAATATTAAATGTCTTTTATTTTAACATTCTCAATGAAAGATATAAAGGAAAAATGTTCCACATGTATGCGGGGTCTATTCTGTATACTTCTTTACAATACATGAAATAGACAACACAATAAATTATTTGTATTGCTACAATTGTATTGTTTTCATAAATATTTCATCATCAAATCTATTTTCTTATACAATACCTCTGTTGCTAAAATTATTTTTGCCTTTAACAAGAGTCCTTGGCAGATATGCAATGAGGATGAATAATCAGTGTGAAATCTTATGTTTCTTTTATGAGAACTCTGTCAATACCAAAACATACAGAACACATTTGTCTCCCCCCGCCCCTTAACTGATGCTAGAATATAGTTTTGAAAACAAATGTAATCAACAAATGTCTATTAAGTCTCTGCCATGTGCCAGGGTCTAGATACTGAGACTATATAAATGAAGAAAAAAAATAACATCTACTTTGCAAATTTATAAATAAGTGTAAGTAAAATAAAAATGTGAACAAGGGACCGCAGATATGGAAGAGATGAAAGGAATTATGAAAAAATAATATGTACAACTGTATGCCGATACATTTTAAGATCAAGAGAGGGTGGTAATATTTAGGAAAATATATATTACAAATGATTCAAGGTAAAAAGAAAATCTAAACTATTATTAACCATAAAAAATCAAAAGTGAACTCAAAATAGGTAACAGGCCCAAATAATTTAACAAAAGTGTTTTAACTAATTTTTAAGATCATATAACCTGATTAAATTAAGAGATATAATTTTATTTGATGGGTAAAGTAAGTATTTAAAGTCATCCACAATGAACACATAAATACAACATATTTTTTTACTTCAATGTTTGAAAGTTCCTGCTCCTTTATCTTTCAATGTGGAGAGAATATTCATTGGTTTACCTTGCTTGCTATCTATTATCTACCTTACTAATAAAAGGAAGAGTGTATGGCCTGGAAGGTGAGTTTAGGCTAAGGAAATGGACATACATGGTCCCTATATTCTCCCTTTCTCTCTTGTAGGATCTGTTTGCCTAAAAAGTACACTGTCTGTCACATTATCTGCAATAAACTCAGCAACATATTAACTGGGCCATCTGTAGTTTTGCAACACAATCAATAACTGGCTAGTTAATTTTAATTCTGGGACCCAGATTTTTAAAACTTACATTTTATATCATCTAAGTCATATTTTTTTCATCCTGCCTTTACCTGAAGTAAAGTTGAAATTTTTCATCACAATTTGTTTAAATGCATTGTTCTCATTAGGGGTAATATTTATTGAACTTCTTTATTTTGTTTAATTTAATTTAACTTATGAACATAGGTATGTATGTATAAAGATAGAATCTTGCTATGTTGCCCTGACTGGTCTTGAACTCCTGGCCTCAAGCAGTTTTCCACCTTTGTCCTCCCAAAGCACTGTGATTACAAGGGTGAGCCACTGTGTCCAATCCCACTGAGGTTCTTTAAAGTCCAGTATTTCCTAATATATTATGTTTTGAATCTGAAAATTTTATTTTAATGTTCTCCTGTAAGAATAACGATAATTATATCAACTATATTTGAGGAAAACAAAATAGAAAGAAAAATGTAAGTGTTTTTTCCTGTTACATATTAAAATATATTATAAAGTTCTTATAAATAAAAGAACATGTCACTACCAAATAATATGTTCTATCACTTCATGCAGTGTACCAGATAGCTACTGGTAGTGTAAAAGTCTTGAAAAATATCAGGTAGAGACTGAATGTGATCAAGTTTTATGTGTAACTTAGTTTACGTTGCTTTATCATTCCCTCAGCTACAATATAAAAGTGTGGTACATATACACAATGGAATACTACGCAGCCATAAAAAAGAACAAAATCATGAATTTCGCAGCAACCTGGATGGAACTAGAGTCTATAATACTGAATGACCTCTCACAGAAACAAAGAACCGAGTATCACATGTTCTCACTCATATAATGGACCTTAAACATCCAATGGAATACTATACGAATATGTCTGATGGTACTGGGAAACTATGGTGGGGGGAGGGAGATGGGATTAACAATAGCAAATATCTGTCTGGGAAAGGGGAAACACCCGATATCAACAGGGTGTCTGAATGAAACGCAATTGTATACCTAACCCTTAACTGTACCCCACAGTTTCACAATAAAAAAAAAAGTAAAAAAAAAAAAAAAAAAAAAAAAAAACATTTATTCTGAAGTCCACTTTTAATTGTCACCAAGAGAGAATAATGCCAGAACAAAGAGGGGTAAATTATTTAATTCAGCTGTCAATTGAATTCAAGATATAAATAGACTGTGCAATATGTTGCCAGAGGTCATCCTCTTTGTTTGACTGCTACATTCCCCCATACTATACACACCGTAAAATTACATTTGTCTTCTGTGATAATAAGTCCACATCCCTAGGTCATGAATGTTTGAATTTCACCTTTCTTTAACTACTGTTCATATAGGCACACATTAATTACTTAGGTCCCGCTACAGTATGTCACATGTATTGGCATGCACTGTGCTTACAGGGTTCTTACCTTCAAAAGTTATAGATACAATTGTTCTTCTAGTCTTAAAATTCCCTTCAAAAAATATAATATGAGCACAAGCCTATGACATTGACAACATTCAAAGAAAGGATGTGTTTCAGAATTGAGAATGCAATACAATAAATCGCAAGTTATGTCTAAATTAAAATGCTCAATTGAGGTACCACATTAGAACAGAAAACTCATGTATTATTCAGTTTTTAAAATTTTTTTTTAATTTTAAAGCTGTGGGATAAAATTCAAGGTTAGCTGTGCCTCTTCCTCCCCTGCAGTTTCCCTCTATTGCCAATCATCACACTCCTCCCTTCTCTGGCAGTTTCCCACTGCTACCAATCCCTTTCTTATAGTATCATGATAATTGTTCAAGGTTCGCTTATAAGTGAGAACATATGGTGCTCTCTTCTTTGTTTCCATGAGATCACTGAGTATGATAGACTCTAAATCCATCCAAGTTGCTGCAGTCTATATGTTTGTCCATCTTTATGACTGCATAATATTCCATTGTGTTATGTACCACTTTTTTTTTTTTTAATCCAGTCCAGCTTCAATGGGCAGCATGATTGGTTCCATGTTTTTGCTATTGTGAATAGAGCTGCAACAAACATGCCTGTGCAGGTATCTTTTTCACAGAATGATTTGAGATCCTCTGGATATATTCCCAATAGGGGGATAGCTGGATCATATGGATGGTCAATTTCTATTCTTTCAGAAATCACCACAGTGTCTTCCAAAGAGTTTGGACTAGTTTGCATTCCCACCAGCAGTGTAGAAGTGTTCCTTTTTCTCTGCCTCCTCACCAGCATCTGTTGTTGTTTATTTTATTAATGATGGCCATTCTTACTGGGTTTAGGTGGTGTCTCAATGTGGTTTTGATTTGCATCTCTCTGATGATGAGTGGAACTGAGCACTTTTTCATGTGTCTGTTGGCTGCCCGTATATCTGCTTTTGAGAAGTGTCTATTCATGTATTTTGCCCACTTTTTAATGGGACCGTTTTTTTTTTCTTTTTAGCACGTTTGAGTTCCTTGTAGATCCTGGATGTTAGACCTTTGTCAGATACAAAGTTGGCAGATAGTTTTTCCCATTCTGTGGGCTGCTTCCCTTCTCCCTTGATGGTTTCTTTTGCTTTGCAGAAGCTCACCAGTTTGAGGTCCCACTTGTCTATCTTATTTCTTATGGTATAGATACTTAGGGTTCTGATCAGGAATTGCTTGGCAGTTTCAATTTCCATAAGGGTGTCTCCTGCATTTTCTAAGATTTGTATAGTTTGAGGTTTATAATTCAGTTTTTAAGAACAAGTTATGATATTATATATAATAGTATGCAAAAATATATTATGTATAAATTTTTTATTAATCAGTATTTTTTTATTATGGTTTTGTGGGGTACAGTTAAGGGTTAGGTGTACAATTACATTTCATTCAGGCACCCTGTTGATAAGAGGTATTTTCCCATCCCCAGACAGATATT
>NW_007254942.1:22988-167772 GCF_000164805.1 Carlito syrichta | reverse complement strand
TTGAACAACACTGCGATAAACATACGTGTGCATGTATCTTTTTTATAGAGTGATTTGTGTTCTTCAGGGTATATTCCCAGTAGGGGGATTGCAGGGTCATATGGAAGGTCAATTTTTAGAGCTTTTAGGAAGTCACCACACTGCTTTCCACAGAGGTTGCACTAGTTTACACTCCCACCAACAGTGTAGAAGTGTTCCCATTTCCCCACACCCTCTCCAGCAGCTGTTATTTTTTGAGTTGTTGATAATTGCCATTCTGACTGGAGTTAGGTGGTATCTCAGTGTGGTTTTGATTTGCATCTCCCTGATGATTAGTGAGGTTGAGCATTTATTCATGTGTTTGTTGGCTGCTCGAATGTCTTCTTTTGTGAAGTGTCTGTTTATATCTTTTGCCCATTTTATAATGGGGTTGTTTGTTTTCTTCTTTTCAATACGTTTCAGTTCCTTGTAGATCCAGGATGTTAAGCCTTTGTCAGACCTAGAGTTGGCAAATACTTTTTCCCAGTCTGTAGGCTGTCTCCCTGCTCTCTTGATAGTTTCTTTGGCTTTGCAGAAGCTTGTCAGTTTAATAAGGTCCCATTTGTCTATCTTCTCTCTTATGTACTGTGGGTTATGGGTTTTGTACAGGAATTGGATGCCAGTTTCGATTTCCATGAGAGTATTTCCTTCCTTTTCTAAGGTTCTTATGGTTTGAGGTTTTACATTTAGGTCTCTGATCCATTTGGAATTAACCTTTGTGCATGGGGATAGATAGGGGTCCTGTTTCAATCTTCTGCATGTGGTCAGCCAGTTTTCCCAGCACCATTTACTGAATAGGTTCTCCTCTCCCCATTGGTAGGTGGTGGGGGCTTTGTTGAAGATGAGTTGGTTGAGAAATTGAGGTTTTGCTTCTGGAATCTCAATTCTGTTCCATTGATCTATATGCCTGTTCCTGTACCAATACCAAGCTGTTTTGATGATTGTAGCTTTATAGTAAAGTTTGAAGTCTGGTATTGTGATACCGCCTGCTTTGTTTTTTTTGCTGAGGATTGTTCTGGCTATTCTTGGATGTTTGTGTTTCCATATGAATTCCTGTGTTGTTTTTTCTAGGTCTGAGAAGAATGTTGTTGGTAATTTAATGAGTATTGCATTGAATTTGTAGATTGCTTTAGGTAAGATGGACATCTTCACAATGTTGATTCTTCTGATTCCATGAGCATGGGATATTTTTCCACTTGTTCGTGTCAGCTTTGATTTCATGTATAAATTTTATATAGCATATAATATATAGCTATATATAAATAAGTTAAATACTATAGCCTCATCCTCGGAATCAAACAGGGTCAAAAAGAACATGACTAAAATGTGGCTAAATGTTGAAACACTACAATTTGTTTACATTTATCTTTTTTAATTTAATAATATGATAATTTAGATAAAATCTAAGACATTATCATTTTAACATATAATCAGTAAAAAATATTAAGATGTTTTATATTTTTGTACTAAGTATTCCAAATCTGACATGTATTTTATATTTTACAGCACATCTCAATTCAGAGACTAAATTTGCATCAGAAATACTTTATTTCTTTTTAAATTTATTTTATTTTATTTAGTTATGTATTTGTTTTTATTTATTTATTTTTTATTTAGGATGTGGGATACAATTCAGGGTTAGATATACAAATATTCATTATGCAGGTACCTTTGTGATAAGGTGTCCCCCCCACCCCCCGGCAGATTCCCACTACTGCCAATCCTTTTATTATAGTATTACAATAATCATTCAAGGTCCATTTATGAGTGAGAACATGTGATATTCAGCTCTTTGTTTCTGTGATAGATCACTCAGTATTTTAGACTCTAATTCCATCCAAGTTGCTGTGAAGTTCATAATTTTGTCCTTCCTTATGGTTGCATAATATTCCATCTTGTATAAGTACAACTTTTTTTTTATCCAGTCCTCTTTTGATAGGCAGTATGGTTGACGACAATATAGGAATTCATATGAAAATATAAATGGCCATGAATCGCCACAACCATCGTCAGCAAAAAAGAAAAAAAAAAAAAAGAGGCAGGAGGTATCACATTCCCAGACTTTAAACTTTATTATAAAGCTACAAAATCAAAACAGCTTGGTACTGGTAAAAGAACAGGAATGTAGACCAACTGAACAGGATAGAGATTCCAGAAGCAAAACCTCAATTTCTCAACCAACTCATCTTCGACAAACTCTCCACCACGAACCACTGGGGAGAGGAGAACCTATTCAGCAAATGGTACTGGGACAACTTACTGACCACATGCAGAAGATTAAAGCAAGACCCCTGCCTATCACTTTACTCAAAAACCAACTCTAAATGGATCAAAGACCTAAACCTAAAACCTCAAACTACAAGAACCTTAGAAAACACAGGCGACACCCTTATGGAAATTGGAACTGGCAACCAATTACTGATCAAAACCAAAAGTGCCCATGCCATAAGAGATAATATAGACAAATGGGACCTCATCAAACCGACAAGTTTCTGCAAAGCCAAAGAAAACATCAGGAGAGCAGAGAGACAGCCCATAGACTGGGAAAAAATATTTGCCAACTATATATCTGACAAAGGCCTAACATCTAGGATCTGCAAAGAACTCAAAGGTGCTGAAAAGAAAAAAAACAAACAGTCCCTTTATAAAGTGAGCAGGCCAGGTTCGGTGGCTCAGCCTGTAATCCCAGCACTTTGGGAGGCCTAGGTGAGTGGATTGCCTGTGCCAGCAAGTTCAAGATCAGCCTAAGCAATTTGGCGAGACCTCATCTCTACAATAAAAAAATAAAAAATTAGTCAGGCATGGTAGCACGTACCTGTAGTTCCAGCTTCTTGGAAGACTGAGGCAGAAAGATCACTGGAGCCCAGCAGGTTGACACTGGGGTGGCCATGAGCATGCCTCTGCCCTCCAGTCTGGGTGACAGAGTGAGACTCCCCCTCAAAAAAAAAAAAAAAAAAGACAAAGTGGACAAAAGATATGAATAGACACTTCTCAAAAGTAGACATACAAGCAGTCAACAGATACTTGAAAACATGCTCAGCCTCATTAGCTATCAAAGAAATGCAAATTAAAACCACAATGACACACCACCTAATCCAGTCAGGATTGCCATCATCAATTAACTCAAAAAACAACAGATGTTGGAGAGGATGCGGGGACAAGAGACCACTTCTACACTGTTGGTGGGAGTGTAAACTAGTACAACCTCTGTGGAAAATAGTTTGGCGATTCCTTAAAGATCTAAAAATTGACCTTCCATACAACTCCGCAATCCCTCTACTGGGAATATACCTGGAGGAACTCAAATCACTCTATGAAAAAGATGTCTGCACTCGCATGTTTATTACACCACTGTTCACAATAGCAGAAATACTTTTTTTCTCTTTAGATTTTATAAAATTCATAGAAAGTAAATTCATATACCCAAGTTGTTCCAAAATGGTTTTCAAAAATTGAATCATCTATCTTTACTTTAAGTTTAACTTAAGTAAGATGAAATAAAATTAGAAACTTATTTCCTCAGCTTCACTAGCCACATTTCAAGTTGTCTGCAATTGTGAATTGTGCTGAGGTAAACTATGGGTGCAGGTGTCTTTCTTCTATAATGTCTTCTTTTTGGGGGGGTTAGATATCAAACTGTGAGATTGCTGGATTAAATAGCATTCAGTCACAAAAAGGAACAAAATAATGCATTTTTCAGCAACTTGAATGGGATTGGAGATCATTAGCCTACATGAAGTAATACAGGAATGAAAAACCAAATGCCGCATTTTCTCACTTATAAATGGAAGCTAAGTTATGGGTCTGCAAAGACATATAAAATGGTATAATGGACACTGGAGACTCAGAAGAAGAAGGGTGGGAAGGGAATGAGGGATGAAATATTATCTATGGGGTATCATGTGTATTAGTGGGAGCAATGGGTACACTTAAAGCCCAGACTTTCACCAGCATGCTATATGTCCAGGTAACCAAAAATCATCTGTACTCCTAAAGTTATTTTTAAAAATCAACAAAACAAACAACAACAAAACTATGATCATAGAGTGAGGAAGCATGCTGAAGTTTCAGGATTTTTCTATCTCCTACAAGGGCTGATCCCAGGGAAGTCAGAACTAGGAAAAAGAATCACTCTATGCTGCTTTATCTACATTTTGGCTAGTCACTCCCACTATTTTCACACTCTAAAATCCTGACAAAAAATCCTCTATGTGCCATCACTCCACAACTCCACATCTTCAATCAGTTGCCAAATCCTCTAGCCTCTACCATTAGTGTATTTTTCATATTGTCAGCTTTCCATTTATCCCACTGCTTCCATCTCTGTGCAGTCACTTTATTAACCTCCTACTGGACTTCAGTAAAATCTTCTGAACTGATCTCCTCACCCCATCTCTCTGCTCTCAACTTCTGGCCTACTTCCAATGTGTTTGCTTTATCTTCATGCTAATCCAGTCTAGGCCAGCTGCTATCTCTGCCAGAAATCCTTCAGGGGTTCTCCACTTAGTTTCTAACTTTCTAATCTTGTTATTTTTTGTAATCCACACCTGCTCCACATTTATGCCACACCTAGTCCAACCTATTCTACATTTCATGTAGAACATGCAGTTCCTAGGGTAATTTTCACTTTCCACCCTTGGATCTTTCCTCAGGCTTCTACCCTAGAAAGAAATTTCTGTCTAGAAAGAACCCTTCTTCCATCTCTGCCCATTGGAATACTATTCCATAAGCAGGTCAAGTGCTAACTGTTTAAGTAAGTTTGCTTTCCTCTTTTTTCTATCAATCTCCTTCTGCACTGTTCACCATATGTTAGCCTATGTCGTCATTTGTATGTCATTATTTTTGTACCTAATCACCTATGATATATCAAAGGTATGTACTAGGCAGTTTATATGTGTTGTCTAATTTAATCTAATCCTCACGACAGCCCTATGAGTTAGGCATTACCATCCCCATTCTACAGATCAGAAATCTGAGACTATCAGAAGTTAATTAACTTGCTCGAAGTAGCATCCTTCCTAAATGGCAGAGTCATCACTCATTCAAAATATTTTATTGCAATCCATGTCTGCCAGATTCCTAAACCCCATGGATTTTTCACTACAGATTGGGAAGTCCCTTTGGGAACAATTAGCACTGGCGCCTCAGGATAAGGCAGATCACATTAAAGGCAGTTTTTTGCTCCTCTCTCATTTGATTTAGATTCTTTGTGCTATGGGAAATGCTCCTTTGGCTCTCAGTCAGCACTTATCCTGGAATAGCACAGGGCTAAAGAAATGATTCATAAAGATAAACATCATAAAGGATGTAGAGTTCCATGGGTGACCCTGATTATTGTGAAACTGTGAGAGGGGAGCCAAGCACCTGAATGCATCCAGCAGTTTAGAACTCCCAATTCTCTGACAACTCAGCCTAGGCCTCAAGCTAAAACTTTCTGTTTCCTGATTAGATCCAGAGGGATGCCTGAGCTTTCAGGAACAAGGCTGCAACAGCACTATTGTCACTAGGGTCAGCATGACTTGATAAGAGTCAACACCATTAACATCCAACATAGGCTTACAAAACACATGGAGATTAAGAACAGAAAAGGGCAAATATACCTTGAATTGCTTTTTTTGCCATTTGGATTGGAAGTCCACAAGCTCATATATACTGGCAAAAGAAGATTACTATCATAATGGGTTTATTCTTTTCCTTATTGTTTCACAGTGAAGAGTGTCCTCTATTTGCCCAAGGAGAGGGTAAAGAGAACTTGCTGATGCCTGTGTCTAAAGAGCATGCCTTCCAAGCCATTTTCAACCTGGCAAGAGGCATAGATTTAATGGTAAATAAGTTGAACAGGAAAGAACGTTAAATAATTCTAATTTGTGTTTTATACATTTTTTTCTTTGTCAACACTTAAAACAATTCTCTCTAAGGCATATGTTATTATAATACAAATTCTACAGATCCAAAAACTGTGTAGTAGGTATCAGGAGTAGAACCCTGGTATGTTGAACTCCATAACTCTCTACTACCCTAAGCTCACATTTTGTGGCAAGACCTTTTATAATAGGCAAATATTGGGCATTTAAGTAAATCAAAGGCAAAATTTTTACAGAAGTTATTGTTTTCAAGTATCAATATTCTTCCTTCCTTCCAAACTTAAATGAGATAAACTGCTTAATTTTTTTAATATCTCATATTTCATAGTTAATGAAGATCTGAATAAGAATCGGTTATTGAACTGTAAGATTTTTTCTTATCTTCTACTCAAGATACTCCTGTGTTTGATTCTTAGACAGTGAACTCGCTTGGTTTCATTATTTTGGTTGGTTGGACCACAGGCCACCAAGGTCAGAGAGCCATGGTCAGTGATAAGTTTATCTATCTTTAAAATTCCCAACCATCTTTAAGACAGGTCATAAAGTGGCTGGGTAGAAATGTAGATTGCCAAGACAAGTTGTTATCGGAGCTAATAATGGTTATCAAAAGTCCTATTGACTGGGGTCACTTATGTCATTTTCATGAATCCTCAAAATAAAACATCTTCATTCACACAAAAATCCCCCCCACCCTTTTTGCTTCTTCATGATGTGCTATGGTTTAGACAGTCTGATGCTTAGAACACTTTTATAACAATATATCTTCAAATAGGATGGAAATGTCATTGCTAATCACTTAACACTGGCAATTTATAAAAAATAGTTTAACTTCTCAAAGCCTTGGCCAAGTTTGACATTTGGGATTACTTTTACAGTGCTAGACTACTGATGTATTATGAAGTCTCTCACATTTTACAGCAATATCAGATCTTCTATTTTATCTTCCCCAATGTAGTTCTTAAAAATTTTTTATTGTTGCCTCTGTCATATGATTACAAAAAGTTACTCAGAGAGACAGCCAAATGCTGTCATTTCAACAACATAAAAACTACTGAGTTTTGTTATACAAACTCCTTTTTGTGTCTCTCTGAAAAGCTTTTTCAGAGGGTATTTTTGGTTGGAAGACATTCACTACCTATTGTCTGAATGATGTCGCCAACCTTTCAGGAACACCTTGAAAAAGACCTGTGTGTCAGCAGAGGTCCAAAGAAGGAGAGTAGAGATTGACAGAAAATGAAATATTAAAAAATTCTGAAGAAAGGTGGGTCATGTGCTGGCAGGTACACTAAACAAAGTATGCCAGGGGCATGCCAAACTATAAAGAGAATCTGCATTTAGCCGCTTGCAAGGTTGCTGGCTGTTTAATACTAAGGGAAGAAAGAGGTGATGGAATTCTGCAGGACTTTTTGCCAATACCTCATCTTCACATTTTGTTTTCTGTCAAAAGTCAAAAGTTTTCCTGTATTTTCTGGCCTTCCTAAATCTTGTCTTATCCCATTATTCTCCTTTCATCTTTTTGATTTATTTTGTACCTCTGTACAAATATTGTGTTGTCAGCCACCTTTAAGATAATTTCACCCCGGGTAGAAAAAAAACTTCCTCCTCCCTTATTCTTAGTCCAAGAGCCGAGGTCACTTCTTTTCTTGGAGCTAGTACCTGTCTCACTGAGCTTCAAGCTGTGTTCTCAAAGGGCATTCTTAAACATTTTAAAATATGCTTGATTCTATTACAGACTGATCTTAAGTCATTTATTCAGTGTTAGAACTGGCCTTTTATTTTTACTCCATTATACACACATAGGTCAGTTCCTTCAAACTGTATGTGGAAAATATGACTTCTTGTTTTTCTTTTCTGAAATTAATTTATTATTTTTAATTGACAGGTAAAGGTATGTGTACGTATTACATGTAACGTGTTTTTGAAGTATAAACACATTGTGGAATGGGTAAATCTAGCTAATTAAATCATGCATTACCTCACATACTTATAATTTTTGCGGTGTTTTAAAAGTCCCAAAAAATACCATGTAAACTTATAATGAGTTTCTTATCCAAAGCTCTTCCTTGGTTTTTATATTCTATTTCTAAATATATTTTCTTTATTTCATACCTTTTGTATTATAAGATCTGTCATTTAATCCAGTTCTACACAGTATAATTGATGTTTACATCTTTGAATCTTACCAACCCAGAAATCTGGATATTTCCCAAGTAAAATCTTCTTGGTAAAAGCTAGAAATTATAAAGTCCCAGAGTAGCTGCTAATGGAACGGATTTCACGTGAGACTGGTGTCCTTTTCCACACCTGCAGCCTGACTGACTGTTCTTTTTCAGAGTCTGATAGAGAACATCATTGTAGCAGAAATGGTAAGTTGCCTTCTCAATAACCATTCTTTACCTCTTTATCAGTCAAAGAATCCAGAATTTATTTCAGGAAAAGGGCTAACGTAAAGAGTTTATCAGAACACAAGCTGAGAATGTTTGTAATACCATTTTCCAACTTCCTACAGCAAGTTGTAGTCAATGAGGTATAAGAGAAGTTATAAAGAGGGACTTTAGAGAAAGTTCCTGAAGCGGAATACACACTGTAGTGTGTGCTCTTCTTGTCCCTCCTTTTTTCCCTCAGAAGACTGGAATTGTGTGTACCATTGTACTTAAATATAGCTAAATATAGTAGCTAAATATAGTAGTCCCCACTTATCCATGGTTGATATGTTCTAAGAACTTCAGTAGATGCCTGAAAAAGCAGATAATACTGAATCCTACATATAAAAGTATACCTCTAAGACATTGCGGGTTTGGTTCAAATAAAGCAAACATCACAATAAAGCAAGTTACATGATTTTTTTTTGGTTTCCCAGTGCTTATAAAAGTTATGTTTATAATATAGGATAGTCTATTAAATGTGCAATAGCATTATGTCTTAGAAAGAAATGTACATACCTTAACTCAAAAATGTTTTGTTTGGTTTTTCTATCGCCCAGACTGTAGTGCAGTGGCCGCTTCCAGCCACCACAGCTTCTACCTGCTGGGCTCTGGCGATCCTTCCTCCTCAGCCTTCCGAGTAGCCAGAATTACAGGCATGCGCTACCACACCCAGCTGATTTTTTTTTTTTTTTTTTTATTGTAGAGATGAGGTCTCGCTGCCCAGGCGGGTCTCGAACCCGCGGGGCTCAGGCAATCCACTCACCTCAGCCTCCCAAAGGCGTGGGATTACAGGCTGAGCCACCGAGCCCAGCTCAAAAATGTTTTATTTTTAAATATGCTAACAATAGTCTAAGCCTTCAGCAAGTTGTGATCTTTTTGCTGGTAGACGGTCTTGCCTCCATTTACTGATGGACTAGATGGTGATTGCTGAAAGTTGGAGTGTCTGTGGCAATTTCTTAATATAACAATGAAGTATGGTGCATCAATTATCTCTTCCATTCACAAAATATTTCTCTTCAGTCTGCAGTGCAGTTAGATGACATTTTACCCACAGTAGAACTTCTTTCAAAATTGACACTAATCTTACAAAACTCTATCACTGATATATCAACTAAGTTTATAATATATTCTAAACCCTTTGTTGTCATTTCGACAATGATTACCACACCTTCACTAGTAGTAGATTCCCTCCCAAGAAACAACTTATTTGTTCATCAATAAGAAACAACTCCACGTCCATTCAAGTTTTATTATGAGACTGCAGCAATTCAGTCCCACCTACTGGCTCCGTTTCTAATTCTAGATGTCTTGTTATTTTCACCATATCTGTAATTACTTCCTCCAATGAAGTCTTGAATCCCTCAAATTCATCCATAAGAATTGGAATCAACTTAATTCACTTCTTTCACACTCTTTAATGTTGATATTTTGACCACCTTCCATGAATCACAAATGTTCTTTATGCATCTAGAATGGTGAATCCCTTCCAGAAAGTTTTCAATTTATTTTGCCCAGATCCATCAAATAAATCACTATCTATGGCAGGTACAAAGTTTAAAATGTGTTTGTTTGTTTTTTAAATAATAAGACTTTAAAGTCAAACTCACTCCTTAGTCCATGGGCTGCAGAAAGGATATTGTGTTAGTAGACATGAAAACATTAATCATCTTGTACATCTCCATCAGAGCTCTTAGGTAACTATGTGCATCATCAATGAACAGTAATACTATGAAAAGAATATTTATTTCTGAGCACTAGGTCTCAAGATTAAGCTTAAAATTGTGCTGTAAACAGATTGTGCTGTCATCCAGGCTTTGTTGTTTCATGTATAGAGCACAGCAAGAGTAGATTTAGTATAATTCTTAAGGGCCCAGGGATTTTCTGAATGGTAAGTGAGCACTGGCTTCAACTTAAAGTCAGAAACTGCATTAGCTCTTAACAAGAGAGTCTGTCTGTCCCTTGTAATTTTGAGGCCAAGCATAAGAGTCCAAGATGGCATCTTCTTCCAATAAAAAGCTATTTTGTCTACACTGAAAATCTACTGTTGAGTATAGCCACTTTCATCAATAATCTTAGCTATATCTTTTGGATAACTTGCCACAACTTCTGCCTCAGCACTTGCTGCTTCATCTTGCATTTTAATATTATAGAGATGGCTTCCTTCCTTATACCTCATGAAACTATTTCTGCTAGCCTCCAACTTTCTTCTGAAGCTTCCTTACCTCTTTCAGCCCTTATAAAATTGGACATTGATCTGGGTCAGGCTCTAGTTTAAGAGATTATTGTGGCTGGTTTGATCTTCTTATAAGGCTACCACATTAGCAATAAGGTTGTTTTGTTTTTTTATTATTTATAATAATGGACTAGTAGTTTAAATCTCCTTCAAGAAATATTCCTCTGCATTCACAACTTGGCTGTTAGGCAGAAGAAGCCTAGATTTCATCCAATCTTGGCTTTTGACATGCCTTCCTCACTAAGCTTAATTATTTCTACCTTTTGATTTAAAGTGAAAGATGTACGACCCTCTTTCACTTGAACACTTATAGACCATTTTGAGGTTATTAATTGGCCTGATTTCAATATTGTTGTGTCTCAAGGAATAGGGAAGCCCGAGGAGAAGGAGAGGGATGGGGGAACGGCTGGTCAGCGAACAATCAAAACACACACCTCATTTATTCATTGAGTGTGCCTTCTTATATAATGTAGATCAAGGCACCACTAAACAATCATAATAGTAACATCAAAGATGATAATCACAGATCACCATAATAGAGATATAATAATGAAAAAATATAAAGTATTGCAAAAATTACCAAAATGTGACACAGACATATGAAGTGAGAACATGTTATTAGAAAAAAGGTACCAGTAGATGTACTTGATTCAGGGTTGCCAAAAACGTTCAGTTTGTCAGAAATGCATCTGATAAATGCAATAAAGTGAAGCACAATAACAGGAGGTACATCTGTATTGTGGTTATTCCTAAACATTCATAACTATGGTAAAACAATTTAAAAATTAGGTGCAGTAAGGTATTAACAACTACAGTTAACAATTACCTAACTACTAATAAAATAGAACAATTATGACAATGTTCCAACATCACTATTCTTGCACTTTGAGGCCACTTTGAAACTATAAGTGAAGCCACAAATAAGGGGGACTGTTGTATAGTGGAACAGAAAGATGAGGAGAGCCTGAGTCTCTGAGAACACTGTGAAGCCCCAATGCCTGTTGCTAGACACTAGACTCTGTGAGAGGTTTCCGAAGTCTACCATATTAAGACCACTGTTTTTTCTAATATCTGTTACTGGCTGTAAACCATTCATTTGCTTAATTTTGATGCCTATAAGAAAATGCATAGCATCAATCTGGAAAACAGAAAAAGCATAATGAGTGTAGAAACTCCACTTACAGAACAGAACAGAAAATTAAGAGAAATTAAATAAAGTTCCAGGTCTAGATTAAAAGACCTGAGGATGTTCATGAAACTGATTAATTAATCAAGTCAGCATAATGAGGAGTCTTGACCACTACACCATTCCTCAATTGGACTAACTAGTAGCAGAGATATTTGCCTTTAGGTTAAATAATCAAATATGGCTTATGTCGTTGAAAAAGTAAGGAGGACCTAGATGGCTTGGGTAGACCACCAAACATATGTCCTAGGAGAAAAGTAACGAGACAATGCATCCAGATAGTGTATCTTCCTCTATCCCATAATCTCTAGATAGAATACAGTAAACAAAAGAGATAAATGATTAGTGTAACTCAAAAGTGAACATTAGCAGGTATCCTTATATCACCAAACATTGGAAGAAAACCCAGACATTGAAATAATGCACCAAATTAAAACAGAAAAAAATCAACACCCAAGTAAAAGATTTTATACAAAAATAATTTTTAAAAATAGAAAAATATATTAATTCCTCCATATATTTGAGAGAGTATCATATCTAAAAAATAATAACTAGAGATCACAGAATTAGAAAATGTAATTTTAACTGAACTTTTATAGAAGTAATAATAATTCATTTATTGAAAAAATATTTCTTGAGCTTTGCTTCTAAGTTCCAGATCCTGTTGTAGGTAATATGCTACAATAGGGAACAAAACAATACAGATCTGTATTTTAATATGACTTTGTTTCAAGTGAATGTAGATATAATGATTAAAAAATGTTTCTATCTTTCTTTTTTCTTTGGAGCCTATTTAATAAAATAAAGAGAGAGAAAAACACAGAAAGGACTAAACTTCCAATGAAAGTAGGAAATAGAATCAAGCATAAAGAAAAATCTGTGAAAAATTTTTAAAAGGCTGGTTTATGGACATGTTCAATCCCAGACACATTCTTTGAAAAGCTCTAGGATGCACACATTTGACAAAAAGTAGATGATAACCTTTCTTAAGGTCAAACCTTTCAGTCCAGTAAGGTATGACTTGTGGGTTTCTTATCAGCATGTCCACTGGAAACCATGGAATGGGATAGAAGATAGATTAAAAGAGAAAACATGCTGTCTTTGCAAAAAGCAAGCCATCAGAATGATAAGATGAAGAAAAAGTAAATAAGGATCACCTCTGAAGTATATTACCTTTTTTTTTTTTTTTTACTGTTTCTAGAGACAGGCGTCTCAGGTTGGTCTCAAACTCCTGACCTCAAGTGATTCTCCCTCCCCAGCTTCCCAAATTGCTAAGATTACTGGTGGGAGCCATCGTGCCCAGCCTGTAGTACACTAGTTTAGACAATTGAACACTATCTTGTCAAATCCAGTGGTCTCTTCTTGATCTTTATTCTGCTAAGCATTTTAAATAGACTATCATTTGACAAATAGACTAATCACTTCCCTCTTGAGATCCTTTCTACCTTTGACTCTGGTACATCAAATATACTTCATTTTATTCCTATTTCACTGACAACTCCTTCTCTTTTTTATTTATTTCTCTTCCTTTCCCTAGTCCCAACATATTGAATTACCATGGTCATAATCTATTATTTTTTCCTTCTATCAATACTTCCTCCTTAAGTGATGTCATCTAGTCCTAAACTTGTAACATTTTTATACTGATAACTCCAAAATACATCTGATGTTTTCCCTGAGAATTTGATTAATAGCCTACTCCCTACTAAACAACTCTGCTAGGTCATCCAACAGTCAACTAAAACAAAACATGCCAATGTCCATAAATAAATTCCATATTCTCAGCATTTTCCACATCCTTGTCTCCTCCAGGAAAAATAAATGAAAAGAGCAAAGTAAATTCATAGAAATGCTCAAAGCAAAAGCATATTTGTCATTCCTGAATACAATCTATCTTCCATATTCTTACAAATAAGGAGAAAGTAAGATTAAAATGAATGCTGTTTAATTGGATTCTAAGTATTATTGGGAAGTCACTGTATTTAATATACACACATAGTTGATTCAAAAGATAGGTAAGTTGGTAGGCAGATGGACGAACAGACAGACAGATACAGATATCTGTATATGCAAGGATCAGTATACATACATATATTTTCCAGCTCCATGTAAGATGACTTAAAAGCAATGTCACCCTGGTAATAAACACGCCTAGTGCCCAAATGTTGGTTTCTAAACCTCATTCTCTAAAAATTGGAGCCAGGTCACTTTGGATAAAGAATGTAATTTTTTTTAAAAATGAGTGTTCATTGAAAAATCACAAGAGTCAGTTTGAAGAAATTTATACTTGGTCAAAGGTTAAAGAAATTGTTCAATATTGGGTACTAATAATATTCCATTTTAACTCATAGATCCAAATATACTATAATTCAATGTAAGTTTTGAAAGGTCTCAAGGTTCCTCCTCCCAATGTGTGTGTGTGTGTGTGTGTGTGTGTGTGTATTTTTTTTTTACTAAAAATTTAATTTAATAGTTTGTAAACATAGAAACTCAGCATGCACTATTCAAAACCTATTGATCAAGGTTAATATACCAAGTAAGAAGATATATCAACCTCATGAATTTGTTGATAAGATGCACTTAAAAGGATGTACATTATTTTTGAGGTATTCTTGCCAAAACTATAAAAACTCTTTCATTCCAGTTGCAAGAAAACATCAGACAAATCCAAATCAAAGGACATTCTACAAAATAGCTGATAATTCTCCAGAAGTGTTAAGATCATGAAAAAAAAGGATAGATCGAAGAACTCTTGAAAATTGGAGTGGACTGAGAAATAAAAAGCCTAAAGGCAACATAGGATCCTAGATAGACATCTAGAAAAGACAAAAGAACATTACTGGAGAAATTTGAACTGGTGAAATTTGAAGAAAGAATGTTTATTTCTTAATGTGATAATTGTACTATGACTATGTAATGCTAACATCAATGAATTACAGGTGAACAATAAATACGTAATGCTAACATCAATGAATTACGGGTGAACAATAAATAGAATCTCTTTTTACAATCTTTGGAACTTTTCTATAAGGCAAAAATCAGTTCAAAATGGAACATTTTTCAAAAAATTTGCAAACTGCTATGGAGTTTGAAGAAGTCTGAGAAGATCTGAAATCTACATTTTTAAATATAAATTTCTCAAAGACTTAAGGATGAAAATAAAGATTTTTTTAAATTGTTATACAGAAAATATTTGTTACCTGACACTTTAGGGTAGTGTTCACATTTCTCATCTCTTAGTGGAGGATGAAATAGAAACCTGGGCAAAGTCATAATTACTTCCAGATAGAAGACAGACCAGAATTTCAAATAAAGATTACAAACATATCTTCCCGCAATTCCAATTATCTGTCATTGTTCAACTGTGCTTCCCTATTCCCAAAGATCCCCACACAAGCTAAATCTTATTTGTGTCTACAAGGGGGCAGGCCCCACCAAAAAAAATAACTGGAATTCATTGGAAGGGTGGTCCCTTGTAGTACAGGTTTTCCCTGCTAGGTAAGTGTTCTATTAACCCATCTGCATCAATATACCAGCTAGTGCTGTTGTTAGAGACTGCGTTTGGCTTCAGTGAACTTTTTATTGGGAGATTCTTTCAAGTGTTTGCCCATTTCATGATGGATGATATACCAGCGCATGCTCACACATCTCTGTATTCATCAGTTTTTGACCAAAAATCAGCATGATCCGGTGCCCTACTCTCTTCATTTGCTTGATCTCAAGTGACTTTTTTTGTTTGTTTCCCCAGATGAACAAAAGTTCTCTAAGGGAAAGGTTTTGCCAATATGAAAGAGGAAAAATGGGAAATGGCAGAAGCACTAAAAGGTATCAAAACTGATGAGCTCAAAAACTGTTTTGAGCAGTGAAAAAAGCATCTGAATAGGCACACTGCATCAAAAGGAGAGTACTTTGAAGGTGATTGAAGTTTAAACATGTATGAATAAATGCACATTTTTTTCTATAAATAAATTATGTTTGGGGGAGAGTCTGTCTTGGTAGTCTTCCCAAAGACCCAACAAGCAGAAACATTCCCAACCACAGCCCAACTTGTCTTCTTATAAATTGGCAAGAGGGTGGATCCTCTTTCTTTAATGGGGGTGACATAACACACTCTGGTGTCTAAGATCCCAATCAAAAGTACCAGCAACAGATCATCTCCCATTCTCATTCTGAACATGTAAGATGGTAGACTTTTGCCTGAATTTGAATTGACAGGATTTGAAGTTCCAAGTTTTCAGTACCTCTTCAGCCAAACTTCCATTAACCATTCCCGCCTCCGAACTGACTTTTAAAGAAAAGCCAAATAAGAAGAAAGAATTTCAAGAAAAATCCAAAAATAATATCCAGGGATATGCAAATTGAACAATTAAAATGTTTTGAATAGTTATTCCTTTAGGGAATGCCCACTCGCAACCATTTTATCAATCCAGTGTTTTAAAAAAAAAAATCCTGAAAGAAGGTTCACAATTATTTGCGCACATTTTATATTATCAGAGGTGGAATTTTTAAAACATTAAGTATAAAAAGTACTAGTTTCCAAATATAGTTCGAAAAGAAAATTTCCAAATATATGTTTTAAAAAAAACCAGGAGCAACCCTTCGAGTCCTTTCCCACTGTGGGAGCTTTTCTGTCCTCTCAATAAATCATGCCTTCTCACTTAAAAAAAATTTTTTTTTTTTTAAAACCGGCCGAGGCTCCTGCAGCTGCGATGATGGTGACCACGGCGCAGGGCATGCATGGTCCAAGGGCCCGGTCTGCACCGGAGGCCTGGTGGCGGAGGTGGTCTTTGTGATTGAGGGGACCACCAACCTGGGACCCTACTTCAAGGTGCTCCACAAGCACTACCTGCTCCCAGCCATGGAGTATTTTAATGACGGTCCTCCTCCCGAGACGGATTTCAGGGGAGACTATGCGAGGACCCAGTACAGCCTCGTGGTGTTCAACACGGTGGACTGCACTCTGGAGTCCTAGGTACAGTGTCTGGCTCCCACACCAGCAGCGCCTAGGAGTCTGTCACCTGGCTCGGTGGCATTGAGTTGACGGGCGGGGGTGGCGAGAGTTGCAGCCTTATCCCAGAAGGTTCAGTACAACCTTGCAGCTGTTCGATGATGTTAAGAAGATGCACGAGCAGATTGACCAGACGGAAGGAGTCTGTATCCTTATCTGCAACTCGCCACCATATCTGCTGTCTGCTGTTGAAAGCACCACATATTCTGGGGGCACAACTGAGAATCTTGTGAAGACTGGGGAGCGGGGGATCCACTTCTCCATTGGCTCTCCTCAGAAGCTGCCTGCCCTTCGGCTTCTGTTCTAGAAGGCGCCTCCCAGCCATGCTGGAGCTACTGCAGCCTCCCACCGACGTGAGCCAGGACCCGAGTCACATGGTGCTGGTTCGGGGGCTTGTGCTGCCCGTCGGGGGTGGCTTGGCCCCAGACCGCCTACAGCCAAAGCAGCAGGTCCCCTTCCCTCCCGCTGCACCCTTGGGTGCCAGTCTCTCAGCAGCCTCCCAGCAGTCTCTGCCTCCCGTGCTCCCGCAGTACCAGGTTTCTAGGAACCTGAGTGTGGCTCAGGTGGCTGCCCAGAATGCAGTGGAAACTGCCAAGAACCAGAAGGCCTGGCTGGACCCTCGCTTCTCATTCGTCACCCTCACCCAGCAAGCCAATCCAGGAGTGAGTCCCCCCTTCAGCCATGCCCCAGCTACCCTGCTATCCCCCAAGACCTCCTGGTGCCCCCAAGCCACCTCCTGCTTCCCAGCCCAGCCTGGTCTCTCATGTGGCCCCTGGCCCGGGCCTGGCACCCCCTGCGCAGCCTAGGTCACTATACATGGCAGCCACAATGACCCCAGGAGGGATAAATGGCCCTTCCCCAGCACAGTTAGGAGACTCAGCCCTTGATAGGCAGCAGTCATTCTCCAATAAGCTCTTGGCCTGGAGTGGTGTCCTCAAGTGGCAGGAGAAACCCAAACCTGCCTCAGCGGATGCCAACACCAAGTTGATTCGGTCGCTGCCCTGCCAGGTCTACGCTAATCATGGAGAGAACCTGAAGGTGGAGCAGTGGTCCCAGAAGCTCATCATGCAGCTCATCCTCCAGCAACTGCTGACCACCTTGGGCCCTTTGATCCGGAACTCGAGGATGGTGCAATTCCATTGCACCAACAAGGACCTGGAGTCTCTCAAAGGACTCCACCGCGTCATGGGCAATGGCTTCAGCGGCTGTGTGCATTTCCCCTACACGGGCCCCTGCAGGGTGCGCATGCTCATGCTGCTCTACTCATTCAAGAAGAAGCTCTTCATGGGCCTCATCGCCTACTACCAGTGCAGCTTTGTCAGTGGCATCCAGCAGGTCATCACCAACCACAAGCAGGTCCTGCAGCAGAAGCTGGAGCAGCAGCGAGGGATGGGAGGACAGCAAGCACCCTCAGGACTGGATCTCATCCTAGAGGAACAAGCGAGGCCCTCACAGAATCTGCTCCAGCTCTGCCATTCACAGTCCCAGCCTCAGGGGACAGTGGGGGCCTCTGGGGCCAATGGGCAGCCCCAAACACAAGGTATTACCCAGCCCCTCCCCTCGAGTCCCCCAAGGCCCTTCTGGAACAGCCCCTGGTCTGCGCCCTCCTGGACCCATCCTTTGGCCTCAGAACCCTGGAGCCAACCCCCAAGTGCAGAGCCTCCTCCTCAACTCACCACTGCCCCCCTCCAGACTGGAGTTCCCCCACCCCAAGCTTCCCTCCACCATCTCCAGCCACTAGGGGCTCCTGCGCTGCTCCCCCCACCACACTAGGGCCTGGGGCCGTCCTAACTGGGGCCTCACCTCTCGCATCTTCTGCCTGCCCTATCCTCGCCCACGCAGCTTCCCCAGCGGGCTCCATTTCCTGGTCAGCTGCTATTGAGCGGAGATCCCCGGCGCCGGTCCTCCAGCAGGGCCTGCAGCTCATTGTCATGGAAGACGACATCCTCATGAATCTCATCTGAACTCCCAACACCCAATAAAGTTCCTTTTTAACACACACACACACACACACACACACACACACACACACACACACACACACACACACACACACACACCCCTCCAAAACTAATCAGTCCCGTAGCTCTTACAATAACAGAGGCTCTTAGTGCCAGGAGAGAATATAAAATTATCTAGAAAGAGTATATAAAACAATAGAAAAAGTAGATCTGCAATGTTGTTTCTTCTGAATCAACCTGAGATGTCATAATTCACATAATCACAAGTGAAAAATGATTCCACCAAGATTCAAAGATATCACTACCAATATTCAGAGATTTTTTTCTTTTTCTTTTTCTTTTTCAAATTCTTCCCTCAGTGTTCTTTCTTAATACAAAAGAAAAAAATCTCTGGCTGGATGCAGTGGCTGATGCCCGTAATCCCAGCCCTTTGAGTGGTTGCAGTGAAAGAAATGCTTGAGTCCAGGTGTTCCAAACCAGCCAGGGCAACATAGTCAGACCCCACCTCTACTAAAATAATTTTAAAAATTAGCCAGGCATAGTAGTGTGTACCTGTAGTCCCAGTTACTTGGGAGACTGAGGTGGAAGGATCGCCTGAGCCCTGGAGGTTGATTTTGCCACTGCACTCCAGCCTGAGCTAGAATGAGACTCTTACAAAAAAAAAAAAGGAGAGAGAGAGAAAGAAAGAAAATCTCCCTTCTTTTACTGAATCCTCACTTACTTGAGATGCTGCAGGTGGCAAACAGCTACCAGAGTAAGAGGGAGTTTTTGCTATTTGCCAGCTAGATGGAGAAGAAATTACCTTAGAGGTCTGTGTATTTGCATTTGCCACTAAATTAGGTACCCTGGAGCTTTCTGTGTATAAACAGTGTAAGCTGAAACAGTGTTCAAGGGTAAAATTTAGACCTATCAATTTGAAGATTCTTTCTTGAAGAAGTAGCTCAATCTATATTTTTGCATTTAGTAAAACAGTGCTTGAAGTGGAAATCAATTCCTAAGTTAATTTAAATCTAAAGCTGCTTGAGTATCCAGAAGTCTCACAGCACCTTACAACATTTTGTTACAAGTTTCCATTAGGGATAAAAATATACTTATGAAATACAAAGGTTCACTGAATTTATATATATCATATAATATAGCATACTCTGCACATACTCTGCACGTACTCTGCACATAATGTGGTAATGTGAATAAACTTTCAACAGGCTTTCCTAAACATTTCATGTCAATCAGCTATTAGATTAAAGAAATGGAATATTAATAAATTTGCACAAGTTGCCCAAATGGTTGTTAGCCTCACTATTTCTAATTCCTTCCTCTTAGAATTTTTCACACTTTTAAGATTACTTTTGCCAAATGCAAATCAAACTTCTAAAAAGACATATAAACAAATATATAAATGACAATTTTAGTTTATTGAGATTTTGACAACAAAAATTCTAAAATGTTTTAAATTTGACAGATAGTTTATCTCATAACCTGAACTACACTTAAAAAGATACATGCATGACTATTAAATACCTTGCATTTGAAATAATTTGTCTTAAATGACCTTCTCCTGATAGCACCTAGAAGAAACTAATGTGTTGTTATGCCTCCTTCCCTCAATTGAGGGGACAAAGAAACTTTAGGATAGTTAAAACTTTTGTAAAACTTAAGGGGAGTTTTATGAAATCTAGGGAGAGAAAATATACATCCTCAGGAGAAATTGGACTTGAAATTCAAAAACCATCTGGGAGCTTTCTCTCTCACTCTGTTTTTCTTTCTCTCTCCTGCTTAAGTGTTACTTCTCCCCAACACTAAGCTACATAAAAACATTTCTCATTGGTAAACTCCTCAGTGGCCCAAATAATATTCTTGAAGTTCCTACCACTTTCTGAAGAGCTTAACTGTATTCTATGAACCTCAGGTTCATATTCCTAGGGAGAATTTATCTAACTTTATTCATTACCTTCAAAGGTTCATATTCCTAGGGAGAATTTATCTAACTTTGTTCATTACCTTCAAAAATGGAATTCTGAGAGGTGCACAGGATTACAAAGGATTCATGCTTGGAAAAATAAAGGAGGAGGAAACACTGCCCAATTCAAAAGCATTACAAAAAAAAAAAGAAAATTACAACAATATCCTGTGTGAACACAGTTGCTAGAACAAGGCATCAACAGAGAAAATTCAGCAATATAAAATACATAATACATCATGTTTAACTGAGGTCTGTCTCAATTGCGCCAAGTAGTTTTAATGTGTAAAATCAATTAGCGTAATTCATTACATAAAAATAATAAAGAAAAATACATAATCATCTCAATAGATGGAGAAAAGAAAAGTGTTTGGCAATATTTAACAGTAATTGTTTATTTAAAAAAAGTCTAAGCAAGTTAGGAATATAAGAGAACATCCACAATATGATAAATGTATTCATGAACAATATATTGATAATATAACATGTAATGGCAAAATATTGAATATTTTTTCCCTAAGATAGAGAGAGAAGGGGGCAGAAATGTCCAATTTCATTTGTTCCATTCAATATTAGGCTGGTAATCCTACTTAGGGTGATCAATTTAAAAAAAATAAAAGTTATAAAATTGGAAAGAGAGAACTAAAACTACTTGTGATGGTTAACTTCATTTCTTAACTTGACTGGGCCATAGTGCCCAGATATTTAGTCAGATATTCTGGGTGTTACTGTGAAAGTATTTGAAAGCAATTAACATTTAAATTGGTGGACTTTGAGTAAAAGCCTATTACCCTCCATAAAGTGGATGGACCTCATCTAATCAGTTGAAGGTGTTAACAGAACAAAGACTAAACTCCCTAAGGCAGAAATGTTTCCAACGACTCCGTTGGACTTAAACTGCAACTCTTTCCTTAGTCATAGCCTTCTGGTCCATCTCACTAGATTTTGAACTTGCCCGGCCACCACTCCACAATGTGTTAGCCATTTCCTTAAAACCTCTCTCCTCTCTCCTCTCTCCTCCCTCCTCTCTTCTCTTCTCTTCTTCTTCTCTCTCTCTCTCTCTCTCTCTCTCTCTCTCTCTCTCTTCCTTTAACTCTCTACCTTTCATACACACACATGTACATAATATTAGATCTATTTTTCTGGAGAACTCTGACTGGTATAAGTAATTACATAGAAGAAATAAGTAGTTTTAAACTGGAATTAGCCCCTACCTTCATCAACAGACAAAAGAATAATTAAATTGTGGTATAATTATGTACCAGTGGTAGATAGGAACTAACAGATATATAAAACTATAGGTATAATTTTTTTTTAACTAATGTGTTGTCTGGCCTATGAAGATCTCACTGAGAAAGTGACTTTTGGACAAAGACTTAATGGTGAAGTACCAGGGAGCCACGAGGCAATCTGAGAAAAGAATGTTCTGGCAGAGAAAGCAAGAACAAATGTCCCAAGGCAGGACCATGCCTGGCACATGGGAGAAAGGCCAAGAGACTGGTGTGGCTTTAGAGTAGTTAGTGCACAGATCATGTAAACCTTAGTAACCCATTTGAGGGACTTTGCCTTTTATTCTGAGGTAGATGGGGAGTCCATGTAAGGTTTCTATATAGGACTCACATTACTAAACTTACATGATAAAGGATTGCTTAGCAAAGTCTCTTTTCATTTAGAAAGATTTATTTCCCTTTGGAATGTATAAAAGTAACCAAGGAGTTGTATGTTTAGTTATAATTTAAATACTGAGCTCTATCAAGCCCTTTCTCTATTATAATAATGCTAATATACTTGATAAGTATAAGATGGAAACAAAGACATGGCTGCATTTCTGCAATTCAATCATTATTCCTATCAACATTGCTAAACAATGTCAGTTAAAAAGAAATTAATCTTGTCCTAAAAACCCTAGATGGTAAAAAATGTAGAAGCTACTTTTCTTTTCTTTTCTTTTCTGTTTTTATTTTTTTTTTTGAGTTGGAGTCTCACTCTGTCGCCCAGACTGGAGTGCAGTGGCCGCTTCCGGCCACCGCAGCCTCAACCTGCTGGGCTCCGGTGATCCTTCCACCTCAGCCTTCCAAGTAGCTGGAATTACAGGCATGCGCTACCACACCCGGCTGAATTTTTTGATTTATTGTAGAGATGAGGTCTCGCTGCCCAGGCGGGTCTCGAACCTGTGGGCACAGGAAATCCACCTACCTTGGCCTCCCAAAGTGCTGGGATTACAGGGTGAGCCACCGAGCCCGGCTGAAGCTACTTTTCTAATTGCAAAATCCTAGGTAATGAGAAAGAATGTACATCTGTTGCATTTGCCTTATAGTTATAGATATAAGCAGTATGCAAAGCAAAAAAAATGAATTATTAATATGATTCACTGGTCTTCTCATTTATATAACTCTTTCCAGACATACACAGGAAATATGTAGCTCTTTTCTTTTGATAAAATTAGATATGAAATAGTTCTCAGACTCAAGTTTATTTTTATCAGCTTAAGGATTGTTTACCCTGGGTTTTAGGTTGAATAATGGCCACCCAAGTATCCAAATTCTAATCTCTGAACTTGTAAATCTCTGAAAGTCAGAAATTATCCAGTCTGGGTGACAGAAGGAGACTCCAACTCAAAAAAAAAAGAAAAAGAAAGAAAAGAAAAGAAAAGTAGCTTCTACATTTTTTACCATCTAGGGTTTTTAGGACAAGATTAATTTCTTTTAACTGACATTATTTAGCTTATAGATAAAAAAGACTTTACAGTGTGATTCAGGATCTTGAGATGGGAAGACTTTGCTATGTGATCCAGGTATGTTGAATGTAATCACAAAGATCCTTATAAGACGGAGGCAGAAAGTCAGAAATTAGGTTATGTAATGATGGAAGCAGAATTAGATGTGAAAGTGCTATGTTGCTGGCTTTGAACATGGGGGAAGAGGCCATGAGCCAAGGAAGATAGGAAAGGTAACTCTAGAAATTCGGAAAGGGAAGGAAAAGATTCTCTCTTCAGAGCTTCTGGAAGAAACCATCCATGCCAACACCTTGACTTTAGTTCAATAAATCGGATTTCCGGTTTCTGACCTTCAGAGGTATAAGAGAATAAATTTGTGTTGCTTTAAACTAATAGCTTTATGGGATTTTTTTTTTTTTTTTACAACAGCAATCCAAAACAAATATGCCCACATTGTGAATTAAAAATTCAAAAGTTTCTTTTTTTGTAATAAATATCAAATACTATTTTTAAAAAAATGTACCAGACAATTTGTTTTAGGAGCCAAATGTTAGGAAAAAATTGTCCAAAGTTTGGTCAAGCTGAGGGGAATATTAAGCCTGTGTTGGTTAATATCTTTAAAAAAAAAAAACTATTAAAAGCAAACCAAATATTTACCTCAATAAAAATTTTCACTCATATTAAGCACATTTATTTGTAATTTTCATTAAAATCTGGAAGTTTTAAAATCATAAGGATAAATTGATACACTAATTTTAAAGAAACAAATTTAATGAGTCACTTTAAACTCTAAAAATGTAAATATCTTATGTCTAACAGAAACATACTTTTTTGTTTGAACTACTAGAAAGCAGAAATGTTTTAGAATGTTGAGATTATTGTCTAAATAATTTCCTCCTTAACATGGAGAAAACCTCAGAGTAAGAGTAAGAGTGTTGTAAATATGTTGTGCAAGAGTAGGAAAAAATAGCAAAATAATAAAAGGTTTAAATACAAGTAGACTATTGGTATATTTCATAGAATGGCTCTCAAATGTTCTTTAAATGATTTCATTCTCAAAATATTTACTTAGTAAATATTATGTCTTGAAAAATAAGAAAATAAAAATATCGAGAAAAGTACATATCCCTATTTGCCAACTGTATATCTAACAAAGGGATAACATCTAGGATCTACAAAGAACTCAAATGCGCTGAAAGGAAAAAAACAAACAGACCCCTTAAAAAGTGGGCAAAAGACATGCATAGATACTTCTCAAAAGAAGATATATGGGCAGCCAACAGACACATGAAAAAGTGCTCAGCCTCACTCATCACCAGAAAAATGCAAATCAAAACCACATTGAGATACCACCTAACCCCTGTAAGAATGGTTATCATTAATAAAACAAACAACAAATGTTGGCGAGAATATGGAGAAGGAACACTTCTGCACTGCTGGTGGGAATGCAGACTAGTACAACCTCTTTGGAAGACAGTGTGGTGATTTCTGAAAGAACTAGAAATTGACCTTCCACATGACCCAGCAATTCTCCTATTGGGAATATACCCTGAGGAACTCAAAATATTTCTACAAGAAAAATACCTGCACACATATGTTTGTTGCAGCTCTATTCACAATAGCAAAAACATGGAGCCAACCCTGTTGCCCATGGAAGTTGGACTGGATTTAAAAATATGGTACATTTACACAATGGAATATTATACAGCCATAAAGAAGGACAAATATATGGACTTTGCAGCAACTTGGATGGATTTGGAGTCTATCATACTCAGTGATTAATCACAGAAACAAAGAACTGAGTTCCATATGTTCTCACCCATAAGGTTGCCTTGAACAATTATAATGCTATAAGAAAGTGCCTGGCGGTAGTGGAAAACTGTCGGGCGGGGGGGCGGTGAGACTGGCAGTTGAGGGAAACTGCTAAGGAAGGGAGGGGCATACCTAATCAACAAGTGCACCTGCATGATCAGTGTTTATATACCTAACCCTAAATTGTATCCCACATCTTTATAATAAATAAATAAATTTTAAAAAGAAAAGTACATATCCCTAAAATATACCATATTGAATAGATGAAATTAAACCAATTGCAGTAGAGCCTTGTAAACCTTATAGAGAAAGGAGGGAAAGCACTATTGGGGCTTAAAAATTAGAACAACTACCTCTGCCTCAAGAATGAGAAACTCTTCACCCATAACGTAATATTTCAGCAGATTTTTGAAGATGAATTAAAAAGTACAACACAAAAAGGAGATCGGGAAGAATTTTGAGAAGAAATAAAATGAAAGTTCTTTAAAAATAATTAAAGAGCCTAATTTGTAAAGATTATGGAAAGTTCAATTTTACAAGACAAGTAAGATATTGTTAACAAAGAATAAAGTCATCCAAAGCATATTAATAGCAATCTTGGTAAAAATAAGTAACTATACAAATAGAAGACTATTAGAATATAAAAATAGAAACAGTATAAGTAGTTACCATTTATTGAACACTTTTGGTAGACACTCTAAGTGACTTATATGTTTTATAAAATTTAATTATCAAATGTCAGAGTAATATTTTGTCTGTTTTACTGATAAAGAACCCAAGGTTCAGAGAAGGTAGAAGATAGTTTAGAAGACTGTGAAAGACGTTGTGTGCTATAAAATTTGGAGACTAATCTCTGTAAATGTGAGACAAATCAGAGATTTATACTGTCTTCTTTGTTATTATTACTAAAGAGAAAAAGGATAGGATATGATTTGTTTTTTAATAAAATAGTTTAATGACACTATAGAGAATAGAGCTGGCAAAAGAAATCAAGAGACTCCTGGTGAAGTCAGTATAATGTATAATGACTTAAGAGTTTGCATTAAAGAGTGTAAGATTCTTAAGCATGAGTTTCATGTATTACTTATTTCTGAAAGCTCAGAACTCAACCCAGAGCCAGGCAATAACATTAAAGATACATCTTTCTATTCTTTATTTATAGCTAAAGTTTGGTAGAACTGAATAATGAACTAGAAGAGTAAAATGTTCAGAGGAGGAATAGAAAATAATATATAACGTAAATTATTGTTCAAGGTCTACGTGGTGACTGATGCTTATATTTATTTTTCCCTTTCATAATGAGAAATTATTTGAGATTATCATTATGACAGTTTTAGAGATGACACAATTAAGCTTAATAAATAGTCCTTAAAGACAAGAATCAGCCACCAACTCTGTAGCCAAAGGCTTAGCAAGGATGGCCCTGGTTAGCTGAACTTATTCACATGGCAGTGGAAAGATTTTAAAAGAATGAGCAAAAATGTGCAAGGCATCTTAAGGCTAGTCCACAATGAACACAGTATCACTTCTGCCAGATTCCATTGGTCAAAAAATTACTAAATCAGCCAAATTCAGAGGAATTAATTCTACATTTTGATGGGAGAATCTGCCCATCACATTGCAAAGGATCTATACAGAAAGAATGAAAAGAAAAAGCAGTGGAAGAGGTGAAGATCTAAAGACATTTCTGAAATTAGTCTACAAAAATGGATGAGTTAGAGTTCCCCTTTCTGTCTTTGTAGCTCTGCTGCATAAAATTAGGATGAAAGAGGGAAAACCTTTCAGAGAATTTGACTTTGCATTTGAAATAAAGTTGTTCTGAAAACAGTACTTGGGGAAAGCTTATCTGAAATATAGCCTCCTAGATGTATGATTCCAGGTATTTTGTGAGTGGCAGCTTGTGCAAAGATAGATCTTGTATAGATTTGCCATAAGAAATATATAGTGATACTTGTGAGTTTTTGCAATAATAGAGAAAAGAGTCTACCCAATTTCTCTGCTGCACTATTATGAGCAAGTTACAAAATGAAATATGATCAGTAAAAGTTGTATCTGCATCTAGCTTCCTCTGACTTTGGATATTTGGCCAAAGTGTCTCCCTTGGTGTGGTTCTGACACAAGATTAGATCTTATGACATTAAGCCCTGTCTATTTTTCATTTACTCACTTATCTATTCAACAACTTCTGGCTAATAAGATCCACCACTGGGAATTTGTTCTGGCTTTGCATAATTTAAATGAAAAGAATGACATCTATGGATCAGGCTAAGTTACTACTGAGATTATACATATATCCAACGCCTAATACTCAACTTCCATACTGATTATATTTGTCTGTTTATTTACTGATGACATAGTGGAGGCAGCAACTTTGACAGTGCATTAAAATTAATAGTCATAGAAATTTTTTATGAGAATATTATATGCAGAAGAGAAAAATCCTAAGAGAAATATTATAAAGAATGTCAGATTGTATATAAAGTGGATAGTGGATAGAATAAATTAATGAAGACCAGAGGGACCATGACAAGAAGGAAAGATTAGTTTTCTTTCTTTTTTTTAATTTTTAATTTTTTTTATTTTAAAAATGTGGGGTACAATTCAGGGTTAGGTATGCAAATGTTCATTACGCAGGAACCCTTGTTGATGAGGTATGTTCCCCCTTCCCCAGGCAGACTCCCACTATTGCCAAAGATCACTCAGTATTGTAGACTTTAAGTCCATCCAGGTTGCTATGAAGTTCATAATTTTGTCCTTCTTTACAGCTGCTTACTATTCCATCGTGTATATGTACCACATTTTTTTATCCAGTTCTCTTTTGATGGGCAGCATGGTTGGTTCCATGTTCTTGTTACTGTAAACAATGTTGTAATAAACATAGGGGTGCAGGTATCTTTTTTATAGAGTGATTTGAGTTCTTCTGGGTATATTCCCAGTAGGGGGATTGTGAAGTTGTACAGAAGGTCAATTTTTAGATCTTTTAGGAATTGCCACACAGTTTTCCACAGAGGCTGTACTAGTCTACACTCCCACCAACACTATAGAAGTGTTGCCTTTTTGCCACATCCTCTCCAGCATCTGTTGTTTTTTGAGTTATTGATGATAGCCATCCTGACTGGAGTTAGGTGGTATCTCAGTGTAGTTTTAATCTGCATTTCTTTAATGACTAGTAAAGCTGAGGATTTTTTCATATATCTGTAGGCTGCTCGTATGTCTTCTTTTGAGAACTGTCTATTCATATCTTTTGCTCACTTTGTAATGGATGGGGCTGTTTTTTTTTTTTCTTTTTGGTACATTTGAGTTCCTTGTAGATCCTAGATGTTAGGCCTGTATCACTGCTCAAAGAAATCAAAGATGACACAAACAAATTGAAAAATATTCCATGCTCATAGATTGGAAGAATCAACATTGTTAAAACATCCATCTTACTCAAGGCAATCTACAGATTTAAAGCAATGCCCGTTAAATTATCAGCAGCATTCTCAGAATTGGAAATAGCAATACAGGAATTCAAATGGAAACATAAATGACCACGAATTTCCAAAACAATCCTCAGGGGGAAACAAAACAAAACAAAACAAAACTGGAAGTATCACACTCCCAGACTTTAAACTCTATCATAAAGCTACAATAATCAAGACAGCCTGGTATTGGTACAAAAACAGATATATAGACCCATGGAACAGGATAAAGATTCCAAAAGCAAAACCTCAGTTTCTCAACCAACTCATCTTGGATAAGGCCTCCACACCCAATGACTGGGAAGAGGAGAACCTATTCAATAAATGGTGCTGGGAAAACTGGCTGACCACTTGCAGGATTAAAACAAGATCCCTACATATCTCCATACACAAACATCAACTCTAAATGAATCAAAGACCTAAATGAAAGATTAGTTTTCAAAAGAAGGCAGAATACATCCTTGGGGGGGGGGGAAGGATGTGTGAGTCTCTACAGATTTAAAAAAAAAAAAAAAAAGATACCTGATACAGATTATCACTGGTGCCTCTAAGTTTAAAAATGCAAGTAGTGGGCATATTTTCTGATGAGTGTGATTTGGGAAGAGAAGTTTTAGTATAGTCAATATGGAAATTTTCAATTGTTTGGAGACAAAAAAGAAAAAAAAGAATAAAAGAAAGACCAGTGGGCACCAGGGACCAGTTGAACCTGATCAGCATGACTTGTACCAGATATAGAGAGCTCATTACACAGATGGCTCATCAACAGTGCTTAGCAGTGTCCCAGAACAAGAGGTCAAAAGGAAATGGTTTCAGATAACCGTTTAGAAATTTTCTGTTTAAGTAAAATTATCTCCCAAATACTCTAAGTGTATCATTCAATGTTGCATAAAAGTATTCTGATACTTTGCAATGCTAAGTGCTTTATGAATACTTTCATTAGTTATCCTTTTTTCTCAGCTTGCCTGAAGGTTCCAGTGTGCAAATAACTCTGAGTTACTTCTTTGAAAGTGTATTAAGTCTTTGAGGTTTAATACTCTAGGGTGGCATTCTGTCTCTCAGAGTAGTAATTTACTAAATAGTAGGGTGGGATGCTATCTCCCTTATTCAGGAAAGAGAACTAGAGCAAAGAATTAAGGGACTCCTCCATATTCAAAAAGCTTATTATAGAACTGTGGCAGTGAAACCAGTGAACATAGGACAAGAGCACTACATAAAAAAGAAAAGTGGGTTTCTCTTTGATAATATATTATTTCCAATTGGCTAATAAAAAGGAAAATAGCATATAAAAAGCATGTAATTTTGCTAATTAGATCAGCATGATCTCTACAGTCTTCTCTACAAGTATTCAATACTTTGGGCTATTTAAATCCATTTATCCCTTTTTGAAAGAAACTTAATGGAGAGCATACTTTCAGTGGTGGGTATAGCTTTCTTTTTTTTTTTTTTAATCTAGGACAAAGAATTTCTCTCCTACTTACTAAACATCTTGTCTTCAAGTAACAAGGATTTATTCTGCATCAGTTCAAGTTGCCCTGCCTGCCAAAGTGATCCATGTTCAATGACTTTTAAAGTGACAAGAACAACTCAATTCAATTGCTCTCCCCCACCCAGGCTTTTATAAAAGCAGAGAAATTTTTTTAATATTTTGAAAGACATCCATTAAAATGATTCCATTTAAAGCACTAAGTGGCTTAATGGCATTTTCAGTGCTATGCAAAATATTCTAACCATAAAAAATTCAGCTAGCTACTAATATGTAGGTGCTCATTAACTTCAAAAGATAAGCACAGCATATAGAAGTCTACTGCAGCAGCTGGAAAAATTCAGAGTAGTTGCTAGATACTCTTTTTTTCTTAATTTAAATAAATTAAAAGGAACACATTTATTACTCTGAGCATCTAATTGAAAAATAGTACTTATTGGACTAAGTATAGTATATAAATCAGAAGTCAATTATAAAAAGTTACAGTATAGATGTAATATGAAACCTTTGGACAAACAATGTTTCTAAGAAATAGTTTTAATCAAATTACTATGAAGTACTAAATTAAACATACATTATTCAGACTTGTAGAAAGTGTCATTGGGTGGAGAATAGTTTCTAGAAGGCATATTACAAGTGGGTCTGGGTTTTGATATGTAGGCTCTACAGATTTTTTTTTTTAGTGTCAAAAAGGGCTAATAACACAAATAACAAAACTAGGCAACAGCAATGAGATTAGAAATTGAACTCAGAGGAAGTAACCACCTAAAACCTGGCTCTGTCTGATTTTTATAACTTTCCAGGAACAAAATATTTCCCAAGATATTTATTTACTTTGAAGAATAAAAAAGTTAGCTACCAGTCTTCATTTGCTTCTCCTTAAGATATTATTTCCTAGCCGGGCTCAGTGGCTCAGCCTGTAATCCCGTGCTTTGGGAGGCTGAGGTGAGTGGATTTCCTGAGCCCACGGGTTCGAGACTCGCCTGGGCAACTTGGCGAGACTTCATCTCTACAATAAATCAAAAATTAGCTAGGCATGGTAGCACGCACCTGTAGTTCCAGCTACTTGGAAGGCTGAGGCGGAAGGATCGCTGGAACCCAGCAGGTCGAAGCTGCGGTGGCCGGGAGCGGCCACTGCACTCCAGTCTGGGTGACAGAGTGAGACTCTAATTCATAAAAAAAAGGATATTATTTCCTTTACATCAAACAATGTCATAACCAATTCTGTTCAAAGGCAGTATTAAAAAAGAAACCTTTGATCCAGCTTTTGAGTAGAATTATAAAGTATATCAGACTGCCAAAATATATACAATTATTTTCAGCTCACCAAATCATATATATTCAATTTCTAATTTTAGTACATTTAAAAGTGGACACTCAGAAATCCATGAAAATTATTTACATAACTTTTTGTCATCCAGTATGAAAAAAAACTTTTATCACAGATTTTTGGAAGTAAAGTATTATTTAGTGTTTGCTGTCCTATGTTAGTTTCATATAAAGTGAAGAAAAACTCATGTTTACTAAATACTCTTGAAAAACTAAGAACATGAGGAATTTTCAGCTTTTACATTTGTATTTTTACTTTATTGTTACATCTTGCATTAAGCTAAAGACGAACAAATTTTACTAAGATGGAGATTCTTTCCATTTTCTTAAATCTGTGAGATCAGATGTGATAACTGTGATATGAGTAGACAAAAAGGAAAAAAAGCAAAGCATAAGGATACAATACTCATGATGAAGTTCCTAAGGAAGGAGAAATTTGTTTTTATGTTAAAGTCTGAGTATAGCTTGGGTTAGAGCTTTTGTATCAGTTTTTCTTCTTTTTCTCCTGGAAATCCATGCATTATGGGTAATATCTAGTTCAGACTCAATTAGATATGCACTTAATATCTCAAAACACTTCTTTAAGATTCAAGAATTGAGATAGTGAAAACACAAAGGTCTAAAGTTGGAATTTTATCACAATCAATGCTAATACATTAACTTAAGGCATGACCATTTAATCATGGTAGTTCAATTCACATATCAACAATGTAATCATAATGGGGCTAATTGTCAAAATGCATATAACAAATTGTGTAGACCAGTAAAGTAGTATATCTCAGTTGCCAATGCCAGATGTGAAGCTTTCTCTAAACTCCACTCTGTGAAAGAATCTTGCTTTCTGTCAGTTATACTCAAATAAATGTCAGGAATATGCTTCTAAAGATTAAAACAAAAGATTATTCTGTGACCATTAAATTTCCGTATACATAAACCCATAATGGGAACCTACTAGATGGAAATAGCCCTCCATCACAAAGTTGATCTTAGAATAAAGCTACAGGAAAAAACTGTATCATTCAAATCTTCTCTTATTTATTAATGAATATAATATAGAATGCAAGCCAATCTTGGACTCAATAGATTTAATACAAATAAAATTAATAATTATTATCAAACATAGCATTGTCTAGTTATGTAGTGACTAAAGGTAATCAAGTTTGGGATCTCTAATCATCCAAATTTTATGTCTCTCTCAGTAAAGGCTGTTTCATACCAAAGTCATGCCTCCTAGACACTCTCTGTCTGATATAGTAATACTAATTTGTAATAGTAGCTAAGTGCAGTATGTTTGGAAATAATAACTATATCCACATATTTACTATGCTATCTGCTAGCTGTATGGCTTTGACCTGTTACTTAAAATAATGCTTATCCTCTCTATGCCTCATTTTTTCCTTCTATAAAATGAAAATGATGATAACAATAACGATATGTATTGTATAAGATTGTTTGGAAGTAAATATAAATGAATAACAGTGGCTAGTCCAGAGTAGACAATATGAAAGTCTTATCTATATGGGAAAAGCAATTTAGAACAACTGTTTAAAACACAGACATTGGAACCAAACTGCCTGGACTCAAATCTGGATTTTTCCATGTACTAGTGGAGTAACCTTGGAATTGTTACTTCATGTCTGCTTCAATTTACTTACCTGCAAAGTCTGAAAAATAATAGTAACAAGCTCATATAGGGTTTTGTGGAAAGTCAATGAGTTGTTATACATAAAAGTCCCTGGGCCAGGCTAGGTGGCTCAGCCTGTAATCCCAGCACTTTGGGAGGCTGAAACAGTGGATTGCCTGAGTCCAGGGGTTCAAGACCAGCCCAGACAACTTGGCAAAACCATGTCTCTTCAATAAATCAAAAATTAACCAGGCATGGTAGTGCATGCCTGTAGTTCCAGCTACTTGAAAGACTGAGACGGATGGATCACAGGAGGTCAACGCTGGGTTGGCTGTGAGTGTGCCACTGTACTCCAGCCTGGATGACAGTGAGACCCCAACTCAAAAAAAATTCTCTATACAGTGCCTAGCAAGGATAAAGTTTCATGCAAATGTCGGAAATCATATTTTTACTTTTGGGATGAAGGTTCGAAAAAATTGCTTTGATAACATCATATGCTGAGTTTTCAGAAATATGAAGACCTTTTAATCTAGAGGGTTAAGCATAAATTCTGATATTAAGAGTCCTCTAAGTACTGTCTCTCATAGACACACAATGATGATGCTGTAGTAATAATATGAGCTTCTGTAATTGCAGAAATGCATGTTCACCAAGACATTAGACATAAAAATGTTAAAATCAAATATTTCTGAACAGGTGGGCAGAAGAGATGGGAAGGGAGGTGGCTGCAGCACCATATCTTCCATCTTGGGATACCTGCCTTTTTCTAGGATAATGATCAAAATTATGTTTTCACAAAAAGATATTGAGATCAGGGTACAGTACACATGTCAATATGTTGTTTGTGATATTGTACTCAAGTTTTGAAGATGTTATCATTGAGGAAAACTGGATAATGGGTTCATGGATGTCACTGTATTATTTCTCTCAAGTTTATGGAAACCTACAATTATCTAAATAACATTTTCAACTTAAAATGTGAGTTTTTACCCCCAACAGAGTTTTATATGTATTACCTTTCATCACCGTATATCAAAGAATATGTGAATAAGGAAAGAATTGCAGGGATAAATAAAAAATAACAGAGTCTACAAGAAAAAGCTATTATGTAGCTGTTTTAAAATATAGTGTATTAATGGAAAATGTGAGCCATAGTAAGGACAACAGATCAGAAAATGCTGCTATTGAAAAGATAGTTTGTTACTAATAGTTTGCTAGGAAGTGGAACACCACTGGGGTGAGAAAGTGGGGTGGGAGTTGGGAGAGGCACACACTAAACACCGATGTCAATCAGAAGGAGACAGAAGGAAGTTAAGGAATTATGGGTTACTGTAGGAAGAAATCATTGAGACAAAATAAGCAGGTTTAGGATTGGCTAGTTTCAATTATGTCAAGGGGTTCTGGGGCTTGGTGACTGTCCTTAGTTATCTGGTGCCTGATCCTAGAGTATTTAGGGCAGGAGGATAGCAGCCCTGAAAGAGCTGGATAGATGCAGTGGTTGATGTATAGGCTGGGAATTGGTTGGTTTGTATTTGTAAAAGCACCCCCCAGGAGGAGAATTCCACTCAAGAGGAGAGGGGTAGATGAGGTGGAAAGAGGCCATGGCAAGATGACTCAGGCATGTTATGGGGTAGTTCAAAACAAGTGTCCAGATGGACATGGTTAGTGCAATATGTAAGTATAGAAGCATATGCTTTCCTGGAAGCATAAGTAATGCAGGCAGCCTGCATGTGCCAAACATATTAGAAGGAGACAGACCCTTTCAAAATGAATTGGTAATTCCTGAATTTCAAGCAGGAATCTGGGGCATTGCAGAGGCAATAATTAAGTATTTTTTACTAATAGTTACATAGCACTCGGTTGAATACATTCATTTACATGAATTTGTCCAGGTAATTAGTTTTTGTGAATTAATAACGTGTGATATATTTTCACCACACAGCTTATAAATTGATATTCTTTAAAACATCTGATTTACAGAAGAAATTTCTATAACATTATATTAAGAAATGTAATGAACCTAAAAGAATTATTAACACAAATATTAAATGTTGTGGGTATAGAATGTATAGTGAGGCAGAAACCTGAGCTGCATAATCCATTAGCTTCACCCCAACACAGATGCTTCCTTCCTGTGGGAGCTTTCTTGTAAGCCTTTTAGATGTACTTATTCTTCCACACAATCTTCAAGCTTTCCCAGAACACTGTTGCACAGGCTGATTTCCATCTTCTCCCAGCTGCACACAAAATCTCATTAGTGTAAGATGCTTGTTCCTTCCCTTAGGCTAGTCTCCAAGAAAAACACACACTTGGTCTTGGTGATAGGGAGAAAAACCTTCTCAACCTCTCCCAGTCATGCACAATTCCTCTTCTTTAAAGTTCCATGGGCTACTCCCCATTTTGCAGATGCACTTTTGGATTTCATTACCTATTCTTTCTTTCTTTCTTTTTTATTTATTTATCTTGGTCTACATAATAGGAATAGAAACATTATACATGTAAGTTTTAGAGGTTTTGTGAAGACTAAAGGATATAATACACACAGACCACTAAATATAGTATCTGACAAATATTAAATACTCAAAATTTAATTTTTATGACTATGATTATCTTAAAAATCTAGATAATTTACTAATGGTGCTGATTATTTTGCTTCTATTTCAAATTTATTGTGGCATTAATGATATCAAATAAAAATGATGAAATAGGTAATCCTAAATAGCCAGAGTAAAAAAAAAATTGGACTTATGATGTATTTAAGATTTCTTCTTTCTTGGAAAATATAAAAAGAAATAAATCCAGCCATTTTGGTTGAGTAATCACAAAAATCTCTTAGATAAAATGAAAAAAATATTCCTACTAGAATCCACTGTATACCCTTTAGCATGAACCCACATATTATATATATGCCTTTCTTTTTCCACAAAGTAACAATAGCCCTTTTTAATAAAGCATTTTTGGGCAACCCTTTTGGGTCTCCTCCCACTGTGGGAGCTCTTCTGTCCTCTCAATAAACTTGCTTTAAAAAAAAAAGGATTTTTGTCTCTACAAAATCATGATATTGTTATTTGAGATTACAAGATAGAATAGATCCCAATGACACCCTTCTCCTAGATCTAACAACTGATGTGAGCAAAAAACAAACAACTAGAAAAAGAAAGAAAAAGATGATTATATGAGGTGATGGATATGCTAATTAGCTTGATCATGACAATCATTTCACAATGTGTTTATATATATAAACATCAAGTTATGCATCTTAAATCTATACTATTTATATCTGTCAATTATACTTTGATAAAACTGAAAAAAAAAAAACTAAAAAAGAAAATAACCATTTGATAACGATCACCATAATAATTGACCCAAAATCATCAATGGCTAAAATTAGTGGGTAAAGTTTGATGACAGAAAGAATATTTACATAGTCTCAAAATGTCTCTAAATATGCTCACTAATTAATACTAATATGTCATTAATTATTATTGCACAAACACAATATACTTTTAAATTAACATTGCATTCCATGGTATCTGGGAACTGACATCTGAATCAACTGATAAAATTTTACATAAATAAAACCTATAGAGCAAATAGAGCAACCTTGTGTTGCCTCCTGTAACAGTAAACTGAGAAGAACGCAGCATCACTTCTTATGCATTAATATACGTCATGAGGATACAACAGACAAATGCATTTGGGGGACATTCTAAATAAATGACCTGCACTCTTCAAAAATGACTATATAAGTAAAGACTAGTCCAGATTGAAAAAGACGAAAGAAATAAGACAAATGCAGCAGGTGATCTTCAATGGGATTTAAAACTTATAGATGACATTAATGGTATAATCAGTAAAATTTCAATAGATGTTATAAATTAAATGGGTTAAAATGGATCAGCATTGTTTTCCTGAGGATGAGATTATGAGGTGAGCGTCCTTGTCTTTAGTAAGTACATGCTAAAGTATGACATAGTAAAGGACATCTTAACTTCTGTGTTTGCTCTCAGATGGGTCAGAAATGTTAACAACTGGATAAAGGAGCTTTTGAGCTATTTTTGACTTTTTAATACCGTAAAATGATTTTTAAATAAAACGTTAAAAGGTTTTTAAAAATCAAAGATAATTGGACAGCAAGTAAATAAATAAGATAGTTTTCCAAGATTTTTGTGAGATTGACAAGGTTCAACTTCTTACAGATCAACACAGCACTATATAAATTATTCAACTGCACATGAAAATGTAGAATAAACAAATTATGTACAATAAAACAATAATTTGTTTCTTGAAGAATCATACAGAGAACAACCTTAGAAAAACACACTGGAATTTTAATGGGAGAAGTTCCCCCTGTAAAATAAATAAATAAATAAATAAATAAATAAATAAATAAATAGAATTACAGTGTAGGACATATTGATAATTCCCTGGTTAGAGGGAATTTACCTTTTATCCTTGATTCTTTTAAAAATCTTTTTATGTATCTGTTGACTGCTCATAAGTCTTCTTTTGAGAAGTGTTTATTCATATCTTTGGCCCATTTTGTAATGGGTTTGTTTGTTTTTTTAATTTTCAGCACATTTGAGCTCAGCCTCACTAGTCATCAAAGAAATGAAAATTAAAACCACACTGAGATACCATCTAACTCCAGTCAGGATGGCCACCATGAATAACTTAAAAAACAACAGATACTGGAGAGAATGCAGCAAAAAAGGAACACTTCTACACTGTTGGTGGGAGTGCAAACTCGTACAACCTCTGAGGAAAACAGTTCTGTGATTCCTAAAAGATCTAAAAGTCAACTTTCCATAGAATCCCACAAATCCACCACTAGGAATATACCCGGGGGAGCTCAAATCACTCTATGAAAAAGATACCTGCACATGTATGTTTACTGCAGCATTGTTCACATTAGCAAAAACACAGAACCAACCATGCTGCCCATTGAAAGAGGACTGGATTAAAAAAATGTGGTACATATACATGATGGAATATTATGCAGCCATAAAGAAGGACAAAATTATGAACTTCACAGTAACCTGAATGGACTTAGAAATTGTAATACTGAGTATCCTATCATAGAAACAAAGAACTGAGTACCACATGTTCTCACGTATAAGAGGACCTTTAACAATTATCGTAATATTATAAGAAAAGGATTGACAGTAGTGGGAAACTACCGGGGAAGCGGGGTGTTAGCAGTAGTGGGAATCTGCCGAGGGAGGGGGGCATACCTCATCAACAAGGGCACCTGCATAATGGACATTTGTATACCTGACCCTGAATTGTACTCCACATCTTTAAAATTAAATAAAATAAAAATGTTTTTAACATTTTATTTTGATTAAATTACAAAAAAAGTCTAAAAAACAGCTATGAGCAGGAGATGAAAAACAGATGGCCCATTAACACCCAGAGCTCTTTATCCCTAATGTTAAATAGAAATATAGCCATATAGAAAACCAATGAGAAGATAACTGGAGAAAGCAAGAAGCAGAAAAAGGGCTGTGCTCATGGTTTCTGGTGAGCATCATCCCTAACTAATCTTCAGCTTTTACCTAACATAGGTACCAACCGAATTTTCATGAACATTTCCTTCTTTCAGGAAGTAGAAACTCTCAGTGGAACAGAGGAAAGAGGATGAGAATTTAAATGAAGTAAACTCTTGTTACAGAACGTCACTGTGCTTGAGGAACCCCTTGAAGCTCAAGAGTGTTCTAGACAATAATGAATCCATGACTATATAGTGCTGAGAAAAGAGAGATTTTCCAATAAATATTTTATTCAAATATAAAGGTGCACAAATTGTTAAGAATACAGTAACTATAAGAATTTCTTCATATTAAAAAATCAAAATCACTTACTACAAAAAAAGAAAACTACAGACCAATATTCCTTATGAACATAGATGCAAAACGTCTCAAAAAATATTAGCAAACCAAATTCAGCAGCACATAAAAAAAAATAATAATACACCACTTCCCAGTGGGTTTTACCCTAGGGATGCAAGGGTGGTTCAACATACACGACTCGATAAACATAATCCACTACATAAATAGAATTTAAAACAAAAATCATATGATTATTTCAATAGAAGCAGAAAAAGCACTTGATAAAATCCAGTACCTTTCATGATAAAAACCCTCAGCAAAATAGGCATAGAGGGAGCACTTCTAAAAGTAAGAAAAGGTATATGCCAAAAACCAACAGTCAATGTCATCCTGAAAGGAGAAAAGTTGAACACATTCCACCTCAGAACTGAAACATGGCAAAGGTGTTCACTTTTACCACTAGACTTCCCAACCAAAGGGACGTTTCTCTTCAGGCAAGAAAAAAAAATAAAGGTATCTAACTTGGAAATGAAGAAATCAAAAGATTTCTGGTTGGGAAACATTTGTACACTATATGGCAGAAATAAGAGTTACATTTCTAACTTACAAAAGTCTAATAAAATGAATTAGAAAAATCTAACCCAATTAAGAAACAGCAAAAGACAGGAACGGAGGGTAGTGAATGAAAAGAATAAATTCAAATGATTAAACTATTAAATATTATTTTTTATCTAAAGATTAGCTGGTATTTTATCTCCTCAATGAAGCATGTAAATCTATATTCTTTTGCTTTGGTGTGGTAAAAAAAAATTAGTGTAAATTTTTCAGGAGACAGTTTACTGTCAAAATGCATAACAGACTCTTTGAACAAGATCCCACTGTTAAGAATTTACCCTAAAGATACAATTTCATGTTTGCTAAGGAAAAGAATGCAAGAATGTTCTTAGACTTCTATGTACAAACATACACAAAAGCTTTTTCTACAGTGGAATTCTAGTAAATAAATTGAGCTATGTACTTAAAATTAGCAACATAAAATATTTTTAAATGAAATGGCTTGGTATATACTGATAGAAAAAGACTTAATTGTATGTTATTTAGGGACCTTTGAAAGATGCAGAACTATACAGAGCTTGAAAGATGCAGAACTATATAGAGCTTGATACCTTTTGAGTAAACGATAAAATAACTAAATTGATGTATATGTGAGAATTTTTGTCCTTGAAGAAATAGTGAAAATAAACAAAATGAACTCATTTGTGAAAAGAGATTTGTGGCGCAGGGTGCTAAGGCTCTCAATGTGTATCTCTGTGTGCATCTTTCTCTGTGTGTATGTGGAAATTAAGAAAACAGCAACACACAGAAAGCACATTGAGAAAAGCAGGACAAACCATAACCCAAATTAATTCAAGGGGAATCCAAAGTTCAGAGTCAATAATAATTGCATGAAATTCAAACTTTAAAGGATATGCAGAAATCTTACTGTGAACTCTGGGCATTCCCATGGCAATAAAAGGGCATGGGTGAGGAGCCGTATTTTAAGGAAATTTTTTTCTAAAAAAAAATTGGACATCTGAAGGACAAGGGCACCCAAATAATATTTACACACCATACATCGATTGATATTAAGTTTTTTGTGTGTCCTGTAATTATACAAATTATTTGACTTGCATACAAGATATCCTCCTTTCTATGACCTTTAATTGTAGTTATTCCCACTGGTACAAGCAAAAACATCATACACCTTGCCCTTTACTCACAGACTTCTGTCTCTGAAAAATCCTTTTTTTTTTTTTTAGCCCAATGTCACTAAATTCTGTTTTTCTCTGAAACTCAGCTCAAATCTTAAAAGTTGTCTAACCTTGAATGGAAGTGAACGATTCTCTTCAAATTTCTAAGACAGATTTTTTTTTTACAATAAAAGGATTGCATTTGACATCTCTTAGTTCAAAAATCCCCTGGTCTTATGTTATATAAGTCTCATCCACAGTTTTATGACTTTCTCTCTCCAACACATGACCAATATGTGAAAGTTCATTGCACTTTTTCTAGAAAATGTAATAATTTTGAGAATAAGTACCACACAAACTTGTTTAGTTGGCAAAGACTATGAAAAAGGAAAAATGGAAAATAATACCTTTAATTCTTTTTGCTATGTTAAAATATTTTATTATGTGATAGATGCTTTAAGTATTCCTTAAGCAATAGTAGTAGCAAACACACAGACACATATTTTTTAATTACACTAGGCACAATAAAACAATTTGAAAAGATTTCTCCATTAAAAAAAAGCAGAAGACACTTGCATATATTAACTTTCGATAGTAAGCTGTGTATGCATGTGCCATATAAAGTTCTTAGATATTCCAATTTTCTCCTCTGCCACAAATGTATTCCATTGGCATTTCTTTCTATTTGTGAGTCCAGGTAGGAAATATCTCTGCATGTACGCACCAGAAAACTCAGTCTTGACTATGACAGAAAATTATAAGACAGTATTGATTTTTCTAAATAGTAGTAATTCAACAGAAGGAGCAACTATGTTGTTGTTGTTGTTTTAAGTCACTTCATGATAGTATTTTGTCACTTGGAGACATTTTGTGAAATGAAGATAGAGCCTATCAGTTCTTTTAAGCTGATTCCAAATATTGACAATAGAATACTTTTTTTGTTCTAAAGAAAATTGTGATACACAAGACAAGAGAGGATTACAAAAAAGTATCCAACTTTTTAGAATTTAGGATATTTAAGAGAATATAAAAAATAGTTGACAGAGAAAAATCTGTGCACATAAAATAATCATATTCATGCAAAAAGATGTCAGTGAATGAAACAGTTCAAGTCATCATTTTTCTAAATACATAAAAATTCATAAAATGTGGCTAATGGTCATCAGAATGCATAAAATTAAAAATTTCAAGCACTATTATGTTTTGCTGAAAAATAAGTACTACTCATTCTGTCTTACATATTACACGAAATATTCTTTATATATTAAGTTTGCTGTAAATGAAATTACAACTCTGAAGTCACTAGGTTCATTTGTCAGTGAAGTAAAACAACATATAGCCACTTTTAAGGCGACTTATCAGAATTACTCCTGAGAAAGTTATATATGTATGATTTCAAATTCTGCAGGATTATAAAGCTCCTTTTGAAATACTTTAAGCTAAACCCCAAAGGGCTATTTGAGAAAGACATACTTCAATTAGTGTAAATTTGGAATATTTAAAGAGGTCAGCAGTCATAATGATTTTGAAAAGATTAATAAAGAAACCAAACACAGATTTACTCATTAATTCAGTTGTACCTCACAATTGTAGGCATAGTGTTTTCTCGATAAACCTATTTAAAAATCAATGAAGTAGTAGATATCTTATATAGCGTGTGTGCATATACATACATATATATATATAACATGAAGTAATAGTTATATACTGTGTGTGCATATACATACATACATATATATATATATATATATATATATATAATGATTTTTAAAACTATACTATTGTAAAGCAAATAAGTTCCTGTGACCGAAGCAAAATTTCCAGGGACCCCAATATACATACACTTTGAAAGTACAGATTTTGTAAAGAAAGTGAATAAATCTATTCATGAAATACAGAACTACAATAAGATAGTATTATAAATTAGTGCATTATTTATATCATGTGTCTTTAAAATATTTATGTTAACTAATTTTATAAATTGAATATTTTATGTAAACACTTGATTATTTCAACTATATCTCAAATGTGTATAGAGTCAAGTTGTTGACCAATTAAGCATCTTATTGACTCTTTTCTGGAAAATGTAGAGCTGTGTTATACATGAATACAGATACTACACCTGTGTGATTACAGTGAATGGTAGAAGCCCTGTGAAAATCACTTGGAATAGGATGGAAGAGATGAGAAAAAATGAGGAAAGAATTTTACTAACTCGACCAAAAATACGTTTTTTCATTCAGAAGAGATACCAAATTAATGTTTTAGAATGAATAAAGCAATAAAAGAACATATGATTCATAGATATCTTACTAGAAATTCTAACTGGTAAGTTCTTGATGGATAAGTTTGTCTTATGAAGGTTAAACGTATCCAAAGAAACCATTATATCACAAGGTATCTCATCATTACTAATAAACAAAATATTTATGTCATCTGATAGGCAGTCTTTTTGTTAGATTAATATATAGTGTTTCTATAAAACTACTGATAAAGATATACATGTTTAGATGTTAACATTCTGACATGGTTAACAAAACCATATGGTGACAATACCACTTTTTCTTATTTTCCCCAATTTTCATTGCCTCTATGCATGCAAGTGATACGGTTTTTTGTTTTGTTTTGTTTTGTTTTTTTGAGTTGGAGTCTCACTCTGTCTCCCAAACTGGAGTGCAGTGGCCGTTCCCGGCCAACACAGCCTCAATCTGCTGGGCTCCGGCAATCCTTCTGCCTCAGCCTTCCAAGTAGCTGGAACTACAGGCTCGCGCTACCACGCCCGGCTAATTTTTTGATTTATTATAGAGAAGAGGTCTCACCAAGTTGCCCAGGTGGGTCTCGAACCCGCAGGCTTAGGCAATCCACTCACCTCAGCCTCCCAAAGCGCGGGATTACAGGCTGAGCCACCAAGCCCGGCTGTGATTTGGTTTTTTATATGATCGGCAGGCGAGCTGGTCCCCCAAGAGATGATTCCTAAAAGATCTAAAAATTCCATACAACCCTGCAATCCTCCTAATGGGAATATACCCAAAGGAATTCAAATCACTCTTTGTAAAAGATACCTGAACACGTATGTTTATTGCAACATTATTTACAATAGCAAAAACAAAGAACCACCCATGCTGCCCAACAAAAGAGGACTGGATAAAAAAAATGTAGTACATACACATGATGGAGTATTATGCAGTCATAAAGAAAGACAAAATGATGAACCTCACAGCAACTTGGACGAACTTAGAGGGTATAATACTGAGTGATCTATCACCGAAACAAAGAACCGAGTATCACAGGTTCTCACTTATAAGCAGACCTTGAACAACTATCATAATACTATGAGAAAGGGATTGGCAGTAGTGGGAAACTGCCAGGAGAGCAGGAGGTGAGATTGGCAGTAGTGGGAAACTGCCAGGGGAGGGGGAGGCATACCTCATCAACAAGGGGATCTGCATAATGACCATTTGTATTTCTAACCCTGAATTGTACCCCACATACTTACAAAAAAAAATTAAACAACAAAAAAAGAAATGTTGCAGTTCCTGAAGCTCTACTGCCAGCCTGGAATCTATTTGGTGGCTGGGATGTGATGGCATCTGGATAGGGAATACAGTGGCACCCAAGAGCTTGGGGTGGCCAGCAGCAGCAGGGCCTCCTAAGAATTTTGCAGCTTTTTTGATGGGGTGTCAGTGAGCCAAGCCTTGAGAAGTGTCACAGCTCTGTCAGCTCAGTAGGCCAGCAAGTCAACCACAACGAATGTTACAGCTCTGTTGGTTCTAAGGCCCCGTCAGATCTTGTCAGCTCCGTGAACCCTATTAACAGACATTTGTTGATTCTCAGTAGCAGCTACCATGACTTTCCACTTGCTGTACCATGACAGTGAGACTTAATATAGATTTTTCTCTGGCAATGGAATGTCCTAGCTCCGGTCTTTGTAAAACTGGGTGATCAAGGGTATGTCCTCCTAGATTAGATATATTATACCTAGGCATTTTAGTACTGGATGAAGGCTTCAAATCTCTGTGACTGCATTGTCGCTGTAGGGATTGCTCCAGGAAAGATTCTAAATTTAGAATATGCCCAGGGGAAGTTATTTCCGTCTGATGGAGGATTATCGCCTTGGGAACAGTGGCCCCTATTGTGCCAGCACCCTTCCATTGATAAGGTAGAATCAAGTATAATGCATTAACCCATAAAAAGTAGTACCCAGTTCCAATTAAGAAAGGTGCCCCAATGGTTCCAACTGGGAAGAACATCCCAGTGACTTCCTTTGGTTCATTAGGGTCATGGGAACATCCTCTTTGCCATTCTTGTTTGGTGTTTTTCCAAGAGATCGTCCCATCATATATACGGATTCTGCAGCTACATGGGTAGCTGTTCATATGATTAAGGTTATATGAACAGCTACCCATACAATGTCTCATTATAGTACTTGGGGAGACAGCCCACTGTGAATAGTCCCAGGTGTGACAGAAAGCAAATAGAAGAGTTCCCCACATCTCTGCCACTTTTCCAACCTTAATTGAGGCCTTTTAGGGCAGTGAATTCATACCCGGAACCATTGAGATTTCCAATTTGCCCGAGAGACAATGATAGAGTGATCAAGGGGAGAGATAGAGAAAATCCCTCCTGTGGGCATATCCAGCAATTTGAATAATTACCCTGTTAAACCAAATACATAATGGAGGGAGACAAGGGATGCTTATAAGAAGCTGGGGCTGGCAGTGGGAAACTGTCAGGGGAGGAGAGATGGAATCGGAAGTTGAGAGAAACTGCTGGGGAGGGAGGAGCGTACCTCATCAACAAGAGTACCTGCATAATCAACGTTTATATACCTAACCCTGAATTGTACCCCACATCTTTATAATAAAAAAAGGTCATCAAAAAAGAAGCTAGGGCCAGTGATGACAAAAATAAGAAATAAAATAGACAAATCATTTTGCTCATTCCCATGTGGGAAACCTCATATGAGAAGTTAAGGGTAAGACTGTCTAAGGAAGTATTCCCATGGATGTTCAGAGTTAAGGGGTCCTTGGCAAAGGCATTTAATGGTGCAAATCAAGATAAGTGCAAAGGCAACAAGTATATGTAGAACTATAAGGAGAATATCCATCGAAGGAAATGATTGACACTTATCTTTTGTGATCTTAGTTCGAGGTCTCCAATTTCCTTACAAGGATATTCTGAGTGCTCTCCTGGGTCAACAGAGGTATCTACTCCTGGATTCTAAGCTTTCAGTCCAGTATGATTAATCTATTCCTGTGACCTACACTGCTGAAGGAGTAAAGAGAAGAACAGTGTAGGGTTCTTCCCAATCTGGATCCAAAGAAGGGGAAGGAGAAGGAAGAACCTTCACCAGTACCAAATCCTCTGAGTTCCATAAATCATTTTCCAACATACACCTACCCTTTTTTGACATATGTGAATTCTCTTTTTTTTTTTTTTTTTTGTCCTATAGTTTCCTTCCTTTCAATAACCAACCACTTTATTGCAGGACAAAAATTTACCATACAACATTCTTCCCTATACACAATTATTCTCTGTCCTTTATGTTTTTCCTTACCAAAAATACACTTCTATACCAACAATCTTTTTTACCTCTTTCCTCTGCTTTTTTTTTTTTGGCTTCTTCCCTGTCATATAACTTTCTATATTTACACTTTGAATTAACCCCTAGCAACTTTAATTGCACAAGGTTATATACCAAAATAGATGGCCAGGACCAAACACCTGGCACCTGTGTTAACTCAATTAATTTGGGTTCTAGTACCCTAGTATTCACCTGGGGGTTATTGGGGTAATGGTGAGCTATGCCAGGCAATTTAGTAGGTTTCCAGGCCTCCTCAATGGCCATCATTTCTGAGCTAGGTGTTCTCTCCTCTCTTCTGAAGACAGCGTACCTGCTTTCTCATGACTCTCTGGCTTGCACAATGGACAAGGTCCTCAAGATTTAGGCCTCTTTTGGGGCAACTAGGCTTCTAGTGCCCCTACAGATTGTACCCATGGCAATAGACACCATTCCGTTAGCAGGTTTGTTCCTACCAGATCTCTGATGGGCTATTGGATTTTGTTGTTAATGGTGACTGCCAATTGAGATGCCTCTTTTGGCTCTCTGATTCTGCAGCCCTCTTTGTTGGCACCCGATTTATTACTTCTTTACTGTCTTATCTCGCCACATCCACAGCAGGTAGCAGGTGTGCCTAAGGGACTCTGGGGTGTATAAGCCTGTAAGGCAGCCACTAGAGTTCTTCTCTTTGCCTTGTGTCTCCTCTCTTTTTCTTGAGCCCCTTCCTGATCCCTCTTGTAAAAGACTGGGGTGGCCACTTTTAGGAGGTCCTCCAAGGTACTATCTGATCCTATGACCTGCTTCTGCAGCTTCCTCCTGATATCTGGAGCTGCTTGTGTAATAAACTTATCTTTTAAGATTAGTTGCCTTCAACTGACTCAGGATCTAAGGAGATGTGCTTAACTAAAGCCTCTCGTAGCCTTTCCAGAAAGGCTGAGAGATTCTAATCTGCCCCCTGGTCTATCCTGGATAACTCAAAGGAGTTGAGAGGTCTAGCTCTAGTTTTTCTTAAGCCTTCCAGTATACACACTAGAAAATGTTTCCTACTCCATTCTCCCAGGTCTCTATCAGCGTCCCATTTAGGGTCTTCCAATGGTACTGTTGCTTTTTTGATTGGATATGGCTCTTCCCCCTCTCTGGCACTATATGAACTGCATAGCTCATCCCCAAACTTCTCTGCTTCTTGCAGAGCTACTTGTTTCTCAGTGGTTATTAGGGTTTGACTTAAGAGCAACATAGTGTCCTTCTAGGAGAGCTCAAATACTTGTGTTAAACTCTGGAAAGCATCTATATACTTGTCAGGGTCATCTGACAACCTGTCAAGAGCTTCGTTAATCTGTTTCAAAGTAGGGAAAAGGGTATCTGTACCTTACTAGGGCCATGTTCACCTTTCAGGAGTTCTCCTGGTCCTAAGTCCTATTTCTGCAGCTTCTTTTTGACATCCAGAGCTGCTTATGTAATAAACTTATCTTTTAGGATTATTTGCCCCTCAGCTGATTCAGGATCTAAGGAGATGTGCTTTAGTTAACTGTTAACTAAAGCCCATCTCTTGTAAGGGCATAAGTAACGTGGAAGCTGGCCTAGGGTAAGGGTTTTTAAAGTGGGGCAGGTTTAAAGTATGGGGAGGACCTGAATAAGAGGAGGCAGGATGGACCAGGAGTGGTAGCCTCAGGGACTGTTGCCTTCCCGAATGGCACCTTTGGGATTGGCATCCCTGGTCCATTGGGATTGTCCTTTGAAATGACCACTAGGAGGGCTGAATCAATTCTACAGTGTTGACAAAGGTCCGGACTTTCCCATAAGGCAAAGAAGGCCTCTATATATGGGAACCTCAGACCATTTGCCCTGGCATCTACAGAAATTGTCTAACTGCAAGATTGTATTATAATTGATACTTCCTTCTGGAGGCCAGGTCTCTCCATCCTGCAGCTTATAATTCAGTCACGCTTGTATGCAAAAGAATCTAAGATACTTTCTTCAAGGTCTGAGGGTCAAAGGTGTCACTGTGTCCCGGGATGCACTCTAGAACAGTGCAAATTGCAGATGGCCTGTCACCCATCTAGACAGAGAGAGGCAAAAGAAAGGCATCCCTTAATTTTCCCTCTTCTAACCAACACACATGAATAAGGATAGAAGAAAAGAGAGTGTTCACTCACCTTCCTGTCCATCTCTGCTCATGGCAATCCCTTGGATATGAATGTGACCTCCACCCAAGTGTAGTGGAAGGGACCCAGTCAGCAGGATCAGTCATGCTTACCTATGCATTGTACCTATCTTTCACGCTGTCTACTGTGCATCTGAATTCCTCAAACCTAGCATACCCCTTAATCCAGACTAGGTCTTCAAAAAGACCTTGGAGCGATTATATTTGGAAGTAAGATTCCGACAGACGGGGGTTTTCCTGGGACCTTCCGTGAATCTCTGGCCAAAAGACCCACTGTTTGAGCCATGTTAGTAGGATAAATTACTGTGCACACAGTCTTCTTGGTAAGGAATCTCTCAAGCTTGGAGATAAAAAATGCCTATACAGGTCCATTGAGAGTCCCTGATGGCCTCTGAAAAGCCTAAACCCACAGTCAGCAGGGCATCTCTAACACTGAGCTTGTGCAAGCTGATTCTAATAAAGCCAACATTTGAGGTATCCAAGTTCCCAGGCATAGAGCTGACAGGATGCCTTCAAAAGGAAGAGTCCACTTTCATCTGTTTGCCTACCCACAGAGTCCCCTAAATGTCCTGACCAGCCTCTACATGCTAGGGTGAAACCATAGAGCCAGCTCCTAAGAGAGAGGAGTCTTAGATGCCTTCCAAAAGGCAATTCTTTGCATAGAAAAGTTACTCATATTTGCTGGATATGCTGATTCCTAACATGGCAGAAAAACAAAGCCAAATCTTCCTACCCCTTCCCTCTCAGAAACAATGAAAACACACTGTCCTGAGCTATTTTCCAAAAGGCTTAAGCCAGCTACCAAGACTTCCTGGCAATGCCATCTCCCAAAGCTACAGAAACACCCATGACATTGAGCACCAAGAGGGGACAGTAACTGTGGTGATCCCAAGAGAAGAAAAGGTGATTAGAAAGGCAGAAGAAAGTGTGATAAGAGAGCTGAGAACAAGAAGCTTAGGAAATGAAAGAAATAGGGTGGCTTTAACTCACCATTCTGACGAATCCTGGACAAACCCCCATGGAATGATATGGTTGTTTTATCCAATCAGCTGGCAAGCTGGGCCCCCAAGAAATGTTGCAGTTCCCAGAACTGTACCTCCAGCCTGGGATCCTCGTGGTGGCCGGGATGCAATGGCGTCTGGTTGGGGAACACGGTGATACAAGAGACCTCAGGGATGCCAGCAGCAGGTGCCCCTAAGAGTGGTGCAGCTTTCTTGATTGGTGGGGATTGGTGAGCCCAGCCCTAAAGAAGTGTCACAACTCTGCTCAATGGGCAGGCAAGCCAACCCCTGAAGAGTGTTACAGTGCTACTGCTTTGGTGGCCCTATCAGATCTCTTAAGCTCTGTGAGCCCCTTCAGCTCCGCTCAAAGGTGGGGTCCACACTGCAGTCGGGTCCACTCTCCTGTCAGCTCTGCTCTACCATCAGCTCTGTTCCAGAGGCTCCATTGGGTCTTTCCACTGTCTCCATTGGCTGGCAAGCCAGCCTCAGGCAATTGCAGCTCTTCAAGTCTGGTGGTCTTCAAATCCAGCAATCTTCAGCAGCTCTTCAGGTCTGGGTTCTTGTCTCAAGCCCAAGAAGAATGAGGGACATGGACAACCGGAGGGTGAGAAAGTAGGCATGCATTAAGAAAAGAGGAAAATTAGCCGGGCGTGGTAGCGCGCACCTGTAGTTCCAGCTACTCGGAAGGCTGAGGCGGAAGGATCGCCGGAGCCCAGCAGGTCGAGGCTGCGGTGGCCGGGAGTGGCCACTGCACTCCAGTCTGGGCGACTGAGTGAGACTGCAACTCAAAAAAAAAGAAAAGAAAAGAAAAGAGGAAAGCTCTCAGTTGCTAGAGGGGTCCTGAAGGGTTGCCAGGTTGCCACTGCAGGCAGGAATTTATACAGTCTCTAGAGTCTGCTGATTTTTTTGGCAACAGCACTAATTAGAGAGAGGCGCCATAGTCTGATCTTTGTACATTTATCAATTGGGAGAGGGTTGGGGAAGGGTCAATTAGGGAAAAGTGCACGAAAGATGAAATCCATGTATCTGGAAGCGGATGTGTTCAATCTACTCTGTGGGGCTTGCAGCTACTGGGACCTGCCCTGTCTGCCTATCAGGTGTCCATCTTTCTCCTGTCTCATAAGTGTGTGTAGATCTGTATCAAATTGTGTATGTGTATAGTAAGTATAGTATAGAGTATAGTAAATACATATACACTGCAGTAGTATATGTATACAAGCATACATATGTATATATATACACACACATATATACACTATATATAGTATATGGCGTTTACATGTTTGTATATATGTAAACATGGGTTTAACCATATGAAATTGCCATTATGGTGGGCATAGCTTTATTTTAGATTAGTCTAGGTTTCACAACTAAAGCTGCCATTTCATAGCAATAACGTAATTAGAAAACTTTTAAATCTATCTGTGTGTACTTGCCTAGAATTAAAAATTGAGATAATGAATCAAGCATTAAGAGTGCTTGAAGACTGGTGTGAGATGTAAATATTTATTTCCTTAGTACAATATTGATATTTGTCATGTATTCAATAAAAGTTAACTTTAATATCTGAAGGACTGTAACTGACAGAAGATCCAGAAAATAAAACTGGAACCCAATTTCGAAGCCAAGGCAAATTCAGTATCTTAAAGGAGACACTTTTTCTTTTTTTAAACAATCAAACCTCCGTGGAAAATGAAATTGCAGCCTCATGAAACAATATCTCTTCTACCACCGAATATTTTCAAACACAAACTTGTTCTTGTGATGCACTTACAGAAAGTTGTATTACTTGCATAGAATGTTAGGGTATGCAAATGAGATACATGTCATATATATGCACCAGTTGAGTAGCTCTGGTGTAGACAACACTGGTTATGGAGTCATCCCATTTTCCCTTTAGACCAAAAAATCTGGGTCTCTGAGGTAGAATATCAAATCAATTTGACCAATCACCAACAGGCCAAGAAAGAGAGAACTTATATCCCATTCATATATTTGCAGCTCCTTTTCTTGCAAAAATGCAGTTCAATCATAAAAAGTGACTCAAAGAATGTCTCATACTTTGACCAAGTATATCGGTCGCATCTCCTATCTAGAAAAGGAACAAAAAGGAACAAATATGTGTATAATGAGGAATGGAAAATGGTGCAAACATGGGAAGAAGCGTCCTTTTCCTTAGAGGCAGAGATAGAAACATGAGAAGACCTACTTCCCTCCGCTTGCCCCAACATATGATAACATTCTTATACACAATTTCCAGTTTTCTGGATCTGATTCTACCTCCTTTATCTCCCACTTAAGAATCATGTCAGTGGTTGATAGTGAGAATACTACAATGATTATAATTCCATATTTCATTAATAACAAAATTTTTGTAATGTATGCCTATTAAGTTTATCATGGGAAGATATATTATGAAAGAATAAGTCACACAAAATCAGAAAAACTGGAGACAAATCCTTGCTCTGTTAGTTTTTAGGTTCATTATTCTGGCAAGCCTTGAATTCTTTGAACCTATATTTTATTACCCTTAAAAGTGATAAGAATCAAAACATCTGCCTCACAAAAAGGCTGATTTTTGTCCAGCGTCCTTATTGTGTTACCTGAATGTATTCAACTTATACAATAAATTGATCAAATTGACCAGTGCTTTCCTAGCCTCCCTGTTGATTAAAAATACCTAAAAAATTCATTAAATATACAGCTTCCCTGTGCACTTCTCACATGAGGACCTCACTAAAGTTTCTGATTTAATGAGTTTCATGGTTCCTGGATATTTTCATGGTTAACAAGAACCTAAGATGATTTTATCATTACTGAGATTTAGAAAACAATGACTTTATTCATTTTAAAAATACAAATTTCTGGGCTCCAACCCAAACCTGACAACTTGAATTCCAGAGGAGATGCATTGTGTTACCATAATTTTAATCAGTAACTCAGGTAATTTTTATGACTAGGCGTGTTTGGGAAATTAATAGAGAATCTACATGATTGGTAAAGTTTCATCCAGTTCTAAAATTCTGTGAATATTTACAGGTTAGATTTTGGACAAATTTTTAAAAGTATCCAATCCCAGACCTAAAAGCAAGCTGCATCTCCAAGTTGCTTAGTTACTCACAAAATGCGGAAAATACAATACTCAGTAAAGGAAGAAAGATCTTACTTGTCCTGCCGTTGACAATACTTTGACAAGTTTGGGGGTGTGTGGGGGAAGGGAAGGGTGGGCATACTTATCTTTTATGTTCTACTTTAACTGGTTTTTCCTCCTGCAAACAGTAATCGATTAATTCTGAGGGGAATCCATGTTTTCAACTGCTAACTACCAGTGTAGACTATGCTGAAAAGTGATTTACTTCTGCTTAATTGTTCTTTAACTAGAATGGGCATTATTTTTAAAATAATTGTACATTGGTTATGTGAAACTCTACTACTACTCATAAAATGGCATGAGCTGCAAATATTGTAAAATGAAACCGCCACCTGTTATTACTTAAAATGTCTCTGGATATGTAGGTATATTTGGTATATAGGCTTAAGAGGTATAAACTATATTTTCTCCAAACACATTCATGAGATTGTGTGTGTGTGTGTGTGTGTGTGTGTGTGTGTACACGTGTGTACTTTCCCTTCATCTAACTCCTTCAAAATTCATCCAGTTTGATTGAGATGTTCTACTTATATACACATAAAACATCCTATGCTTCATTCTATCACATATAGCATGATAATAGAATCATTAACTTAGGAGTCTCCAATACATTTTAAGAGTAAAGACTGTGATTTTTAATTTAAATTCTCCAAATACAATATAACTGCAAAATAAAATAATAGGTGTTTAATAAATATTAAATGAGCAACTATATGATTGCCCAGAATGATGGTTGGTTCACTAATGAACTGAAGTATACACTCTTATACCTACTAAATTATACCTGTAAATTAAAAAATAGTCGACAAAGTATTTAAAATAAGTCCAGAGACCTACACTGCAGTTTAAAAACACATGTAAAGTCATTCAGCAGGGCACAGTGATTCAGGTTTGTAATCCAAGCCATTTTAAAGGGGAGAAGATTGTCTGAGCCAGAGACCAACTGGACAACTTGGCAAGACCTCATCTCTACAATAAATTTTAAAAATTAGCTGAATGTAGTGGTTCATGCCTATGATTTCAGCTATTTGGAAGACTGAGGTGGAAGGATCACTTGAGCCCAGAAGGTCAAGGCTGCAGTGGCCATGGGCGTGCCACTACACTCCAGCCTAGATGACAAAGTGAGAGTGTGACTCTAAATAAATAAATAAACAAACATACATTCATAAAGTCATTCAACAAATCTTTTAAACACTCAGTATACACCAGATACAATTTATATTTTTGATATTGAAAAGATGAGTAGGGCAACCCCTTCAGGTCCCCTCCCACTATGGGGGCTTTTCTGGCCTCTCAAATCCTGTTTTCTCAAAAAAAAAAGAAAGAAAGAAAGAAAGAAAAAGATGAGTAATGGCCTTCGAGGTCAACAGACTAGTAAGAGGAGAAAACATTAAAATATATTACAGGTAATATATAGAAATCTGGATGGTGTGAAGTTTTATAAAGGGAAGGGGCACTGTTAACACATTAGGACAAGACAGGAAAAACTTTGCAGCGAAGGTATTGCTTGGACTCAATATATAAATAGAAGAAATAAGGGGAATTAAAGTACGAGGATAAGAGATTTCATTAAGAGCTGGAAAATGATGAAAATAAGTAGTTTTATTATAACTGGTAGGTTGGAGTCAAGGAGTCACAGGGAGATGATGAAGATGGAGAGGCCAGCAAAGCTATCCAAAAGAATTATGCTTCTCAAACCAGAAATTTTAACATTTTTAGTATATGATGGGAAGCCATCAAAAAGACATACACATGAAACTACCATGATCAGATTTGTATTTGAGAATGACTATTCTGACAGGAGAATAGAAAATGAACAGAAAGCTTACAAACTTGAGACTGAATTATTAATTAGGAATCTACATCAATGGTCCAGATAGAAGATTATGACAACTTTCTAGAAAGGTCATACCACATTCTTTTGGAAGAGAAAGTTTAATTCCTTAGGAATTTAGATTTATGTAGAATTGACAAATCATAAATACTAAATGAAAGTATGAGGATAAATGAATAAATGATGTATGATTATATCCACAAAGTTTATTTTGATGACTTGATGGATAGTGAGGTCATTCACTGAAGTAGAAAATAGGAGAAGAAAAGCTAGTTTATTCTTGTGCGAGGGTATTAGTGAAGTAAATAAAAAGTTTTGTTTTGGTGGTGCCAATCTCTAGGTCCATGTCAGACTATTAGGACTAGTTTTCTATAATACTGGAATAAAAACATCCAGCACTGAGTAACTATTCAAGGTACAGATGCATATTTTGTATTCAACTGCATAATTTACAGATTAGACTAAAACATTGAATTCTAACTGGTGCGACTGTATTTTTTTGTCCTGGTCAACACTGATCAACTCCAGTTTGGTTGAAAAATCAGAAAAAAAACTATCACCAAGAATCCAGTCATGCCAACACCCTAATTTTGGACTTCTCTGATGTCAGAATTGTGAAAAATAAATGGTTACTGTTTAAGTCACCCAGTCTATGGGGGTGTGTGTGTGTGTGTGTGTGTGTGTGTGTGTGTGTGTATTTTTTTTTTGTAGCAACCTAGACTAACTAAGCACTATTTCAAATATCTTTCTGTCCATTGAAAACTTTTCATCCAGACAGGCGATTTGTTTCACTGTCATGAAAAAATATAACTATCTAATAAAAAATCACGAATACTATTTGAATAGCTAACTAAGCTAATGCTTACTATTTATAAATATTTATACCGTGTATATATTTTCAAATATTTGTAAAGCTATGTACTTTAAATACATTACCCACTGAGAGACTTAAAATACTGTCGTTTTATAGATAACAAAAATAAGGTTTGGAAAGGTTACATGAGTTACCTTGGAACTTATATCAGTAACTGGTGTAACAAAATTAGATCTTAGGTCTAACTCACAGTTCAAGTTGCTAATATCTATGCTCGATTACCTTTTAATAATAAGCCTTTCTTTTTTCTTACAGAAATGAATTTGGAACATTAAGATTCAGGAGCATGTATCTATTTGAATATATAAAACTTGCTAAGAGAAATAAATATCATCAAAGTTGCCTCTTCAATGTTTGTCAAGTAACATCTTTTTTGAATAAATAATTTTCTGCTTTTGACAGCTTGATAAAGAAAACAAGATAAAATATTCAATTGTCTTCTTTTTCTTTGACAATCAGTCAAAGCAGTATTGTTTTAGTCTCATGGATTCTCCTCAAGCAAATAATTAGTTTTATCAGTCTACACTTTCAAATTTTCTTTAAAAATAAAATACTTTTCAATGCAGCACAGTTTGTGGAAAAGATTGACAGTTGAAGAAGGCTGGAAGCAAATAAATAATCTGAGACCGTTATTAAAATAGTCTTTATGAATTCTGCCACATGCATATTTGAAATAATATAAAGCCATCAAAGATTTTTCTCATTGAAATTTTCCCTCCAAGATAGGTTATTAACTTTCTTGAAACATATTATTGTATGTTTTTTATTCATTCTATAATTTGCTTGTATCTTTTAAAAAATAAGTTTATAACGCTGAAGTAAATTAAGTAATTGCTCACTTGTTTTCTAAGATTAAGGAGAATAATTATTGTACTATTAAAGTATTATAACACCAAAATAGAAGGTAAATTCGGGCTAATTGCTAACATATAAATAAGAGTAGAATTTTAAGCACTTATTTATACCCTCACAGAAGGATTTTGGATTATTTTTAGTTCTATTTAACTTAAAATAGCTACCCATCTATTATTTTCTTTTCAATTATTCACACAATGGAAACTGACCCCATATTTACACTATCATCTTCCCAACAGATTTGCTGAAATGGAGCTCTGGTTCAAAATAATCAATCATTTGGGTACAAGAAGACATTGTATATCATTTATCATCATCACAAAATCTTAAGATTCCCCTCCTAAAAAATTTTTTTCAGTGTCTTAATATTCAGCTCCTCTGTCTGTTAAGGCTTTGATTAAAGATGATGAGGGGAGAGGGTGCAACTCCTGGGGACCTCATTATCCTTAGCTCTTCTAAAAGTAAAAATATAATGAGAAAGACAAAGGGAATCAACCAAACATAAGTATTATACTCTAAAACGAATTATTTGCTGACTGACTGGAGCTGTTTTAATGTATTCTTTGGAGGGAATTTCTGTTAATAGTTAATACATACATTGTATGAAAAGAATAAAACTTGACTTTGAGAATACAACACAGGACTTCCTGAAATTTCAAAAAAGACTTTATGCAGACAAAAAGGATTATGCATTACAAACAATGAGTCTTTTATCCCATGTAATAGTAGGTACCAATACAAACGGAGGCCAATAGTAAAATGTTGCCATCTGACACCTTGACAACTGTCACATCTACTTTTTCCAGCAGAACCAACAAGTTCATAAGACAATTATATTCAAGAAGTATTTTAGATAGTCCTGTTTTTCTTCTGAAATCCATGTGCTTCAAGTAACAAACCAGGCTTCATTCTTTTTTTATTTTTAGGACGGACTTTTCTTTATCCCTTGTGATAGCATTGCCCTTGGAACAATGAATTTTTCAGCTAATGCATTCACTCACACTATTTTAATCATTTTTTCTGGTTATTAATATAGGTTAACATTTATATAAATCTGGAATCTCTCTTTTTAATCATCTTCACTAATTTTCCTGTATTAAAATAGTTTCCAGCCAGGCACGGGATTACAAACCTGTAATCCTGGCAACTTGGGAGGCCAAGGTGAGAGGATTGCCTGAACTCAGGGATTCAAGACCAGCCTGAGTAACTTGGAAAGACCTCGTTTCTACAATAAATCAAATAAATAAAGAAATAAGCTGGGCATGGCAGCGTGCACCTGTAGTTTTAACTACTTGGAAGACTGAAGCAGAAGGATCCACTGAGCCCAGTAAGTCGAGGCTGTGGTGACTGTGAGCATGCCACTACACTCCAGCCTGGGCAACAAAGTGAGACTTGGACTCAAAACAATAAAATAAAATAATTTACATTAAAATAATTTTACATTATTTAGTGTATTTTTCCCTTATTACTGGATTACTGGATAACAGCCAAGACTTATTAACTAAGACTTGGGACATACACAAGGTCAAATTCCTGGTTCTTTGTCTAAAGTAATGAATATCTTAAAAGCTAATGTTCTTGGAAAGAGTTGCATTTTGGAGTGATCCCTGAGACCTGGAGCAAGTCTGATGAGGGTAGAATCTCTGCCCTTGGCCATGCAAGGGACAGAGATGCACAGTGTAGCAATTGCTCCAAGCTTCCACTGATTCACAGTGATGAAAAGACAGCAGCAATCACACACAGTTTGAGAAAGTCACAGTCTAGTACAACAATTGGGGAGGGGACCTCCAATAATGCCAGAGTACCCCCCACAGAGCCACCAGGAGACATCAACCTCAGGCAGTGATACTTCTGCTGCAGTAGCTGTGACATGGTTGGAAAAGGGGAGCCTGAAAAGAAAAACCAAGAGACTTGTTTGGTAGCATATGTGTAATAAAACCTGAGAAACTCAGCAATGAGGAGACCTGTTCAAGAAAATGACTTCCCATCGGGGGGGGGGGGGGAATATATATATATATATGAAAATTAATGAAACTGATTTTAAAAAGAGATTCCAGGTTTATACAAATATTAAGCTATAATAAGAACCAGAAAAAATGATTTAAAAGTGTGAATAAAAGCATTAGCTGAAAAATTCATATACATATATATATACACAAATACAGGAAATTGATTTTTTTATAAAAAATAAAAATGAAGAAGTTGATCCTTTTTCTCTTTCTTGTCAAAAATATAATTTATAGCCAGCCTTGGTGGCTCAGCCTGTAATCCCGCACCTTTGGGAGGCTGAGGTGAGCGGATTGCCTGAGCCCGTGGGTTCGAGACCCACCTGGGCAGGTGAGACCTCATCTCTACAATAAATCAAAAAATTAGCCGGGCATAGTAGCAAAAATTCAAACACAAGCGATTCAAAGAACCTCTGTAAGACAACAAAAGAGAAGACCAACTCACAGACACATAATAATTTACCTAAACAAAGTAGATATAAAAGAAAAAATCCTAAAGACAGCAAGAGAAAAAGGTCAGAATACCTACTGTGGAAGACCAATTAGAATACCAGCAGATTTATCTACAGAAACACTTCAGGATAGGAGAACTTGAAGCCCAATCTTCAAAGTTCTCAAAGATAAACCATTTCTACCAAGAATAACCTACCCAGCTAAGCTAAGCTTCATCAGTAAGGGAGAATTAAAATCTTTCCCAGACATCCAATCCTTAAGAACTTACACTGTCTCCAGACCACCTCTATAAAAAGTATTCAACACAGAAGAAAAGGAAAAAAGAATAACAACATTCTTCACAAGAGTACAGGGAAAAGATTGAAAACACATGAATCAACTCAAAAATCAAAAGAAAGACAACAAACAGGCAGGAATAACAACAACTCTATAAGAACCTCATGACAGGGATAAACCCTCACATTTCAATAATTAGCCTGAATGTGAATGAACTAAATCCACCACTGAAAAGACATAGAATGACAAAATGGATAAAATATCATGATGCAATAATATATTGCCTCCAAGAGACTCATCTCACCAGGAAGGACACTCACAGAAGATAAAGAAACATCTCTACAAACACACATGAAGAAAATGGAGGTATCACAAGTTAACAGCCTAACAAGTCACCTAAGGAAGCTGGAAAATCAAGACCATCAAAACCCTAACTTCAGCAGAAGAATTCAAAGCAAGACAATGGGAAGTAAAATTGCAGGTGAATGGAACACAAAAGAAAGCAGTAGTTGCAATCTTAATCTCAGAAAAAAATACCCTTTAAGCCATCAAAAATTTAAAAAGATGCAGAAGGTCACTACATAATGATAAAAGGGTCAATCCATCAACAAGAAATAAGCATCCTAAAAATATATGCACCCAACATAGGAGCACCAACTTTCATAAAGGAGCTTCTAGGCAAACTTTAAAAAGATATTGACTGTAATACTATCGTAGCTGGGGACTATAATACCCCACTCATGACCCTAGACAGATCATCAGGACAAAAAATCAGCAAGGAGATCTGGAACCTCAATCTGACTCTTGACCAAATGGACTGAATTGATATCTACAGAACACTCTACTCAATGACCATAGAATGTACATTCTACTTAATCACTGCATGGAACATACTCTAAGATTGACCACATTCTTGGTCATAAATCAAGCATAAACAAATTTTATAAGATTGAAATTTTGCTATGCACCTTCTCAGACCACTGTGGAATAAAAATAGATATCAACACCAACAAGGTTTCCCCAAAACCCACAAAGACAGGGATACTAAACAGCATGATGCTAAGCTACTCCTGGGTCAACACACAAATCAAAAAATTAAAAGATACCTGGAAACAAATGAAAATGAAGAAGCATCTCTACAAACACACATGAAGAAAATGGAGGTATCACAAGTTAACAGCCTAACAAGTCACCTACGGAAGCTGGAAAATCAAGACCATCAAAACCCTAACTTCAGCGAAGAGTCCAAATCACTAAAATAAAAACCCTAATCCAGGATATAGAAGACAAAAAGATAATACAAAAAATCAAAGAAACAAAAAGCTGGTTCTCTGAAAGGATAAACAAGATGGTCCCCTAGCTAGACTGACCAAGAAGAAGAGAGAAAAAGCCCAAATAAACACAATCAGAAACACAAAAGATGAAGTCACATCTGACCCTGAAGATATACAAAAGATTATCAGAGACTACTATGTACACTTATATGGAGACAAACTTGAAAATCTAAAGGAAATGGAGTACTTTCTGACATCACACAACCTCCCTCATTTGAAACAAGAGGAAATCTAGGAAATTGACTATGTCATAAGAAAACTACCTACAAAAAAAAGTCCTGGACCAGATTGTTTTCCAGCAGAATTCTACAAAACATACAAGGAGGAGCGGATACCAATCCTATTGAAAGTATTCTAGGTGATTGAGAAAAATGGAACTCTTCCCAAATCATTTTATGAAGCTAATATCACACTGCTACCCAAGCCAGAAAAGACCCAACAAAGAAAGAGAACTACAGGCCAATGTCCTTGATGAACATAGATTCTAAAATTCTCAAAAAGATCCTAGCAAACTGAATTCGACAACACATCTCAAAAATCATCCACCACAACCAAGTAGGCTTCATTCCCGGGATGCAAGGCTGGTTCAACATTCGTAAGACAATAAACATAATTAAACACATCAACAGACATAAAAACAAAAACCACATGATTATATAATTAGGTGCAGAAAAAACTTTTGATAAAATCCAGCACCACTTCTTGATAAAAACCCTCAAACATCTAGTAATAGATGGATCATACCTCAAAATAGTAAGAGCCATCTACAAGAAACCCACAGCCAGCATACTGCTAAACAGACAGAAATTGGAACCATTCCCTCAAAACTGGGAACAAGAAAAGGATGCCCACTCTCACCTCTCCTGTTCAATGTAGTTTTGGAAGTTCTAGTTACAGCAATCAGAGAAGAGAAGGCATCAGGGGTATACAAATAGGAAAAGAGGAAATCAAGCTATCTCTCTTTGCAGATGACATGATTGTATACTTTGAAACCCCAAGGGAATCAGCCAAAAACGTCCTTGCACTGATAAAGGACTTGGGAAAAGTCTCAGGGTATAAAATAAATGTGCAAAAGACAATCACATTTCTATACACCAATAATAAACAATCAGAAAACCAAATAAAAGGTGCAATTCCATTCACTATAGCCACAAAAAAAATAAAATACCTTGGCATCTTCCTAACCAAAGATGTGTAAGAGCTTTACAATGAAAACTTCAAAACACTAGTCAAATAAATCAAAGATGACACAAACAGGTGGATTAGAAGAATCAACATTGTTATGATGTCCATTCTACCTAAGGCAATCTACAGATTTAATGCAATACCAATCAAATTACTAGCAACATTCTTCTCAGACCTGGAAAAAACAATACAGGAATTCATACGAAAACATAAACAACCAAGAATAACAAAAACATTCCTCAGCAAAAAACACAAAGCAGGAGGTATCACACTCCCAGACTTTAAACTTTATTATAAAGCTACAATAATCAAAACAACCTGGTACTGGTATAAGAACAGGCATATAGACCAATGGAATTGAATTGGGATTCCAGAAGCAAAACCTCAATTTCTCAACCAACTCATCTTCGACAAAGCCTCCACCACCCACTACTGGGGAGAGGAGAACCTATTCAGTAAATGGTGCTGGGAAAACCAGCTGACCACATGCAGAAGACTCAAACAAGACCTCTACCTATACCCGTACACAAAAATTAACTCTAAATGGATCAGAGACCTAAATGTAAAACCTCAAACTGTAAGAACATTAGAAAATGCAGGAGACCCTCTTATGGAAGTTGGAACTGGCAACCAATTCCTGATCAAAACCCAAAGTGTCCAGGCCATAAGAGATAAGATAGACAAGTGGGAACTCATTAAACTGACAATCTTCTGCAAAGCCAAAGAAGCCATCAAGAGAGCGGGGAGACAGCCTACAGATGGGAAAAAATATTTGCCAACTCCATGTCTAACAAAGGCCTAACATCAAGAATCTATAAGAAACTCAAATGTGCTGAAAAGAAAAAAACAAACATCCTCATTTCAAAGTGGGCAAAAGATATGAATAGACACTTCTCAAAAGAAGACATACGAGCAGCTAACAGATACATGAAAAAATGTTCAACTTCACTAGTCATCAAGGAGATGCAAATCAAAACTACGCTGAGATACCACCTAACTCTAGTCAGAATGGTCATCATCAATAACTCAGAAAACAACAGATGCTAGAGAGGATGTGGTGAAAAGGGAGCACTTCTACACTGTTGGTGGGAATGTAAACTAGTACAGCCTCTGTGGAAAATAGTGTGGTGATTCCTAAAAGTTCTAAAATCGACCTTCCATTTGACCCTGCAATCCCCCTACTGGGAATATACCCAGAAGAACTCAGGCCACTCTGTAAAAAATATACCTGCACACATATGTTTATCACAGCATTGTTCACAATAGCAAGAACATGGAACCAACCATGCTGCCCATCAAAAGAGGACTGGATTAAAAAAATGTAGCACATATACACAACGGCATATGACACAGCCATAAAGAACAACAAATTCATGAACTTTGCAGCAACCTGGATGGAATTAGAGTTTATAATACTGAGTGATCTTTCCCAGAAACAAAGATATGAGTATAACATGTTCTCACTCATAAGTGGACCTTGAACAACTACCATAATACTATAAGAAAAGGATTGACAGTGGAGGAAACTGGGGGAGGCAGGGAGGGGAAGGGAGGTGGGATTAATGGTAGTCAATATCTGTCTGGGGAAAGGGGGGCATACCTCATCAACAATGTTACCTGCACAATGAATATTTGTATACCTAACCCTGAATTGTACCCCACAATTTAAAAATAAATAAATAAAATATAAAAAATAAAATATTCATACTTTGATAATTAACAACTGTTTTAAGACTCATAATAACAAAAAGACTATTTTAAAACTCTAGCCTTCACTTTTTGTGAACATTGCTGGCAATTTCAAATCTGACACTGGGAAAGGAAGGTGTATTTAAGACTATGCTAAATAAACCATTGCTACGCATAATATTTAAAGAAATCCAGGTATGACTGGGTCACATTGCTGTGGCTGCCTTTATCATGTCTCCAAAGAGGGCAAAAATGTAATGATCAACAAATTTCTCTTTGAAAAAAAAAATAATTGAGCCCATTGAATAAAGTAAAAATAAGTGAATTATTGATACATGGTTTGGGTCTATGAAATGCAATATGAAAACTCATAGGAGAAAAATATGACATTTATTTATTCTTCCCATAAACAAGCAAATTTTTTACCTCCAGGCTAATAGAAAATTGAACTAGATTTTTTCATGGAGCACTCCTCACCCCCAGAGTCACCGGGTTTTGTCCAGATTCTGGAATCTCAGAGATTCAAGTCTTTGAGAATGAGTCTACTTATGCCTTAGCCAGCTATGCACACATGTCATCAGGTTGCAGCTAAGATATAATGGCTTACCTTAAAATTTGTGCCTCCAGTTCCAGCAGTTCAAAAACTTCCTCGCCACCCCAAGGAAACAGATCTTTTACAAAGCTGAGAACCCTGGTATGCTTAAAGAGCCACTTCTCTAAATACATGACCCAACAACTCTCTTTGAAGCTAATCTTTTTTTTTTTCTAATGTTTTCTGAGAAATTGGTCTAGTTCTCGCTTTTCAGGACATCATAAAACTCTTTTCTCCACATTCTGTAGAAACCCTCTACTGTGAAAAACAACACTTTTCTTTCTTAAACACTGTTCTTTTCCAGAAGCTTAAGTTTTAGGCAAAAAGGGCCAGTAAGTATTCAAAGTGCTTTCTGCATAGGATAGGGGAAGAGGGAAAGAGACTGACTATCAAGCTCACAACACCATATACTAAAAAGAATAAACTTTATTGCATATAAATTTTATGTTAATAAAATGGGTTTTTTATTATGGCAATTTTATGAAAAACAGAAGAACTTTAAATTGGTTTCAAAATAGTTCTATATTAATGATAGCTTGATACAACTTTTCAAAAGTTAAGAAATACTCAAGAAATGTTAGTAAATATTTATAGTCAGAAAGAAGAATGATATTAGTCTTTATTTTGATTGAGAGACAAGGAATTAAATTGTAAACATTTTATACTCTTAAAAATATGAATTTTTATTTATAAAATTAATTTTAAAATTATTTTAATTTTGATCATTTTCTTTCAATATAAATAATTCTTTGCTTAGATATCTTAGAAAATTTAGAAAATGAAAAGTATGAAATTACAATAAAGATGATTACTATATTGAGACAATCAAGGTCAAAATTTTGGTCTAAAACCCTCTATTCTTTTTTTTAAAATTTTATTTTTTACTTTTGCCTTGTATTACATTTGTACTTGTGAACTGATGTTTTTAAATTTTCATATGTGTCTTTATCAGATTTTCTGTTTGAATTTTCTTATAGCCATAGACTGTATATAGTATATACATATATATACTACATGTAGTGATAAGTATATACAGTTACATATTGCATATATAATTGTGTATTTGTTTTGTTACAACAATAAATTATGAACATATTTTCAAGTTTTCTATGAAATAATTGCTTACAATTATTTTACATTCCTTTTAGAAATCATGTTAAAGCAGTAGTTCTAGTTGGGTTTTTTCCCAAGAAAGAAAATTCATTAATAGAAAATAAATATTGCCTTCTAGAAATTCGCAAAGTAGGTGAAAGAATCTATTCATTTGCATTAGTTATAAAAATTCAGCATAAGAGTTTTAGTTTCACAGAGCATTTTTTCCCACCATCTGAAAGTTCAGTTATTGTCCTTTAATCTAATTAGAAAGCTTTAAAAGTATGTAACTGTTAAGAGAAGGAAAGAAAGCAGAAAGATAGTTTTTTAAAAAGGCAAAAAATGAGAAGGAAGTAGGAAAGGATGAAAGAAAGAAAAGGAAGGAAAAAGGCTAGAAGGGAGGGAGGAAAGAACTAGAAACCTATGTGATTTTTTTCTTTCCTGGAGGCATCCATCTAAAACCCAGATGCTGGAAAAATAGTATTTAAAAATTAAAAGATTTTATTCTCATAATCAGTATTTGTTAAAATATTTGGGCAAATGCATTTTACTATACATAAACACTAGTTAAATTAAATATATTACCAACTAAGGTATAAGTACCAAACTGGTAAAATTAAAGACATTTGTCTTATTTTCCATTAGTAATATTTTAGTGATGATAATAATTATTAAGAAAATATTCATAAGAAATTAAAACATTTAAATCATTTACCTAAGATTAAAGAGGTGATTCAAATAGACATTAATTTATAGACATTATAGTAATGCCATATAATCATGTTCGATTAATTTATCAACTGTGTCATCAGCCAAATTATGTTCTCTTAATTGGGTATAAATAAAGTGAAAATATCAAATGTGATGTGATTCAATTATAAAATGAATACATAGTCACGTACCACATTATGACATTTCGATGAATAAGAGATTACATATATAACAGTGGTTCCTTAAAATTATCATACCATATTTTTACTGTACCTTTTCCATATTGAAATATGCTTCGATACAGAAATACTTACCAGTGTGTTACAATTCCCTACAGTATTCAGTATGGTAACATGCTGTACAGGTCTGTAGCCTAGAAACAATAGGCCCTGCCATACAGCTTAGTTGTAGAATAGGTTATGCTATCCAATTTTGTTGTAAGTACACTCTATGACATTGTAATACAAAATTACCTAAGGACATATTTATCAGAATGATGCATTTCTCATAATATATCCCTATCATTAAATGATACATGACTATGTACTTTAAATAATTCTACACAATGTTTAAGAAGCTTTTCACTATATTTGTAAATATTTCCTTTCATAAATTTTAGGCAATTACCACTTGCTAGCAGAAAAATGGGATAATTGTATTCGTTTGTACCTTTTATGAGATCAGCGACACCCTTTATTTCAAGTTTACACACTCTCTTCAGTCCTGTTCCATCTTTCAAAAACAATTACAAATGACTAAGTCAATTCATTGATTTTCTTCCTACAATTATCTTGTTTTTTAAATTTGCATAGGCTTAAATATTCTGAGTTTCTCCAACATATTTTTTTTACAACAGATATCTGGAAAAGCTTTTATTATATTTTAATTACATATATTTCTCTTCTGCATGTTAGTTTTTACGGAAGATATAAAAAGCTAAGAACCATTTATTTTAATATTGTCATTATGCTCGTGAATCTCTTCACTTAGTGGCCAGGCTATTTCTTCCTCTGAAGAGTACAGATTTCAAAGTTGTTAATTATTCTCATTTTATTTTGTTTTGTTTATCTTTTGACAGAGAACATTCATAGCTATATTTTGTCCTCTTTAGGTTTCTGACATCCATGTGGCAATATCCAGTATTCACCACCAATTCTTCTCAAATAATTTCACCAATGATCCAAGGCAACACCATCAATCTAGTTGCTCCAAGAGTAACATTTGTATCTTATCAAAAATATATAAAGTAGCAATCACATGGGGTGACTTAATTGTTAAAACTATCACTTACAATTGTGAAATTCCAAGGAAGGGAATGGGTTCAAAAATAGTTCAAAAGGAAAAAATTTTGAAGCAGCCACTGCAGCCTCGACCTGCTGGGCTCTGGCGATCCTTCCGCCTCAGCCTTCCAAGTAGCTGGAACTACAGGCACATGCTACCACGCCCGGCTAATTTTTTTGATTTATTGTAGAGATGAGGTCTCGCCTGCCCAGGCGGGTCCCGAACCCCCAGGCTCAGGCAATCCACTCACCTCAGCCTCCCAAAGGTGCGGGATTACAGGCTGAGCCACCGAGCCCGGCTTTAGATTCAGTTTTTAAAGCTCTTACTAAAGTCCCTAGCGTAAGAATTCACAAGTGTGTATATGAGAGAATAGTTTATTTACCCTTTGAATTACAGGTTACTAAACAGTTGAAACAAAGTGTTAGATCTATGTTGACAGGTTCCTCAGATACCTTTTTAGTATTCCAATTTATATTCCTCCTTGTTAACTTATTTGAGCTTTTGTTTAAAAATTCCAGGCATTTGTTTGATTTGCCTGTTTCTTTTTACTTCCTGGTTTTGTTTCTTATATTAGAAACCCTAAAGAGCACGGTTCACATTTGACCAGTCATGAAACACGTAGGACAGATAATACACTATTGGTGAAATATAATGAAAAAATCATTTCTCTCACAAGGCAATCAAGATATAATTTCTAAAGGTCTTCAGACCCCAGAAGTATGCTTAGACAGCATCAGAAAACTTTTCATTACGTCCCAGCTAACTTAATACGGTAGTCTCTCCAATTCAAATATATTTTATGCCAACAGTTAAAACGATATGGAGATTATCACTTTCAACACAGTGAAAAATATTGTACTCAATGATGGCAGTAAATTATAAGGAAGAAACTGTGGTGCATCCTAACCCTAGTTCCTGAAATGAAAATATAAGGTATGATTTCCCAAATTCAAACCAGTATGTTGGTATTTAGAATTATTAAATATATATATTTAAAAACACTAAGGGGCCGGGCTTGGTGGCTCAGCCTGTAATCCCAGTACTTTGGGAGGCCAAGGTGAGTAGATTGCCTGAGCCCACGGGTTCAAGACTCACCTAGGCAACTTGGTGAGACCTCACTTCTACAATAAATCAAAAAATTAGCCAGGCGTGGTAGCGCGTGCCTGTAGTTCCAGCTACTTGAAAGGCTGAGGCAGAAGGATCGCCAGAGCCCAGCAGGTAAAGGCTGCAGTGGCCAAGAGCGTGCCACTGCACTCAAGTCTGGGCTACAGAGTGAGACTCCAACTCAAAAAACAAAACAAAACAAAACACTAAAGGAGTCTTTATCTTAAATTCAATTAGCTATCTTTAGCGGTTTTTCTTATTGTCTACATTAAATACACATGCTCTTGGTTGTGTGCTTGTCCATACCATGTGCTTATCCATATTTTTCTGGATATTCAGCAAAGCCTGCAATATGGGCAATTACTAATATAGTAGTTGTGAAGCCACGATTTTATACTTAGTGATAATACAAGTGTGTCCAGATATTTCCTTAGAAAAAAAGCTAAAATAAATAATCCATAGGAAAACAATTTTCCTAGACAGATTTAATTCAAATTAGGACTTGCCATATCCTCAGAAATAATTGTCAGATTACATGGCTACATAGACTATTAATAAATCAAAACATTATGTCAATTAAGTTAATTATATAAGCCTAACTTTGACTAGAGGAATAAAACAATTAAAGCCAATTAGTAGCTAACAAACACCGAGCTGAATTCTATATGATCAATTACTTTGCTGCTTTTATGGTTTTATCTTAATATAAATGTATTTGTGTTTCAATATTTATTAATCAAGTATCCTTACTTGAAATGTGATATTGTCTCACATGGTTTCTAATATATGAAGTAGAAAGTATAAAAATGGAAAGGGGTTTGCAATAATTCAGGTTCAATCTATGCTCCATTCTAGTTACAGCTTTAGGAACCCATTAACAGTATAACCTGCTAAAAATGTTAATGAATGAAAACATGTAAAACTTAATTTATCATAGGCCAGTTTTTGTTTTCATGAGTGTTCATACCTCTGGTCATAGAAAATATTTCAACTTAATGAATGCTGGAGAAGTTTGGGTGTGTATTTTCCATAAAGGAATGTATTTGAATAATTGAAAATACTTTATATCTAATGTGCACCTGAAATTATGGCTCTGCATAGCATATAGAATAACATAGAATAACCTATAGAGCATATTCCTTCTAAGAAGAGTATTGCATCTGATTACAGAAACCAAAACACAGGTGGCTCACACCTATAATCCCAGCACTTTGAGAGGTAGAGGTGAGAGGATCGCTTGAGTTCAGGAATTTGAGACCAGCCTGGGCAACATAGCAAGAGCTTGTCTCTACAAAAAATTAAAAAAAAAAAAAAAAAAAGTAGCCGGATATGGCAGCAAACACCTGTAGTCTCAGCTACTCAGGAGGCAGAGATGGGAGGATCGCCTGAGCCTAGGAGGTGGAGGCTGCTATGAGCCGTGATCCTGCTACTGCACTTCACAGCCTGGACAACAGAGCGAGACTGTCTCAAAATAAATAAATAAGTAAAGTGAAAAGTGACCTGACATTGCTTTCCACATCTCATAGTGTAACTTTTAACCTAATGCTAATTGTAATCTGAAATGTGAGAGAATTGGTGTACACCAATTTTCTTCCCTTAGTTTCATTTTAAAAACAAAGCATGAAGTACTAACAGTCATTCACATTTTGTCTCCTGAATAGTGTGCAGAAAAGGCCTCAGTTTTTCTGAAATCAGTTCAGTAGTGAACAGAATGTTAGTTTATGTACATTCGTTAACACCAAATGTTTGAAAAGAAAGATGAAGCCCAAAAAATCATATAATGACTTATTTAAAAGCACCTAAGAAATGATAAACTCTTCATTATAATATTATTACTTATGCCAGAAAACCAGAGTCTTTCCAATGATGAAGTATGAAACTGGTAATTCCTCAGGAATTCATGATAGTTTCGTTACCAAAGAGGAATTCATTAATAAATTAGGTCTTTGCTATTTTCGTGCTGTTACTAATATTTTTTCAACTTGTTAAATTGGTAGAGTGTAAAATGCATTAAATCTGAAAGTTTCTGTACTATATAACTATATAAACTTGATACTTAAAATTTCTACTCCAAAATTTAATGTGTAAAATGAAGTTGCACTTTTGACTAAGTTTTCCTAAATGCTGTTACTACCTGTATTCTTAGGAAATGCAACAGAGACCATTATTTCTGATCGTCTTTCTTTCTTTTTTCCATTTCCAAATGCCATTTTCTTCTTCAGCATTTTGCAGAATATTTACTCCCAAGAGCATTGAGGCTATCAAAAATGAAAAATTCATGCCTTCACATTCCTTACAGAAAGTTGAATAAATTTGGTATACTGTGATACAAATAACAAACTTTGTAAAAAGTAATGTAGCCTTTTGGCACCTTTTAGTTCCTTTTAGATCCTGGATGTAAGGTGTTTGTCCAATGTACAGTTGTAAATATTTTTTTCCCATTCTGTGGGCAGTCTCCCTATTCTCGTGATGGTTTCTTTTGCTTTACAAAAGTTTTCCGTTTAATGAGGTCCCACTTGTCTGTCGCTCTCTTATGGCATGGACATCTGGGAATTTGATCCAGAATTGGTTTCCTACTCTGATTTCTGTAAGGGTGTCTCCTGCGTTTTCTAAGATTTTTATAGTTTGAGGTCTTATGTTTAGGACTTTGATCCATTTAGAGTTGATTTTTGTGTCTGGTGACAGGTAGAGGTCCTCTTTCAATCTCCTGCATGTGGTCAGCCAGTTTTCCCAGCACCATTTACTAAATAGGTTCTCCTCTCCCCAGTGATTTTTGGTGGAGGTTTTGTCAAAGATGAGTTGGTTGAGACATTGAGGTTTTGCTTCCAGAATCTATCCTGTTCCATTGGTCCATATGCCTGTTCTTGTACCAATACCAGACTGTTTTGATTATTGTAGCCCTACAGCACAGTTTCAAGTCTGGAAGTGTGACACCTCCAGCTGTATTTCTTTTGATAAGAATTGTTTTGGTTATTCGTGGTTGTTCCATATGAATTTCTGTATTGTCATTTCCAGGTCTAAGAATTATGTTGGTAATTTAATGGGTATTGCCTTGAATCTGTAGATTGTCTTTGGTAGGATGGACATCTTAACACTGTCGATTCTTCCTATGCATGAGCATGGAATATTTTTCCATTTATTTGTGTCTTCTTGGATTTCTTTGAGCAGTGTTTTTTAGTTTTCATTAAAAAATGGGAAAATGACATAAATAGACATGTCTCAAAAGAAAATATACAGGCAGCCAACAGACACATGAAAAAATGCTCAGCCTCACTAATCATCAGAGAAATGCAAATCAAACCACACTGAGTTACAACCTAACCCCAGTAAGAATGGCCATCATTAATAAAATAAATGACAACAGATGCTGGCAAGGATGTGGAGAAAAGGGAACGCTTCTACACTGCTGGTGGGAATGCAAACTAGTTTGACCTCTGTGAAAAACAGTGTGGCAATTTCTAACAGAACTAGAAATTGACCATCCATATGATCCAGCAATCCCCCTACGGGAAATATACCTAGAGGAACTCAAATTATTCCACAAAAAAAGATACCTGCATACACATATTTATTGCAGCATTATTCACAATAGCAAAACCATGGACCTAACAGTGCTGTCCATCAAAATTGGACTGGATTTTTAAAATGTGGTACATATACATGATTAAATATTATGCAGCCATTAGGAAGAACAAACATATGAACTTTGCAGCAACTTGGGTGGATTTAGAGTCTATAATACTCAGTGATCTATTACAGAAACAAAGAACAGAATATCACATGTTCTCACTCAAAAGCAGACCCTGAACATTTACTATAAAACTATTAGAAAGGGATTGGCAGTAGTCGAATACTGCCAGAGTGGTGGTGGGGTGGTGAGGGGACACAACCCCAGTAAGGCGGCTTGATCTTAAACTAGGCAAAATGGGGACCAACGGGAGACCCAAATTTTACCTGTATGATGTCCTCTTGTATTCCTAATACTGAATTGTACCTCGCATTTTTAAAATATATATATAAATTTAAAAGACAAAAAAGAGTAATGTAGCCATGTTATTTCATTTGGAATATAGAAATTCAGGAATGATTAAATACTTCACAGGCAAATAATTACACAATAACAACTTAAAAGTAGGACAATATCGTGTTGTCTATATTTATTTTAAATACATACTTTTCATTGATTTAAAATTTTATACATTTTGTTTTATTAAAACTAGTCTTATTTGCATCGCTGAAAAGTAATCAGTTGCCAGGAATAAGTACTCATCTGTCAAGCATTAATTATGCCAAGTTCTTTTTGTTACATGCAGCTAATAAATTAGGTAAAGCAGGCATACTCTCCATCTACACAGAATATACTGTATATTGGAATAATATACAGAAATTAATTAATCAGACAAGTAAATGCATAATTAAAAACTGTACTAACACTCAGAAAACAGGATACTGCAAACACATGAAACATTGGAATATGACCATTTTCCAATATAGCTTGGAAGAATTGGTGAAGATTACTTGTGAAAGTGGCATTCGATCTGATATATAAAACATGCATCAATAGTGTTGAACAAGGTGGATGTGTGTGTGTGTTTTAGGAGGTAAAAATAGGATAAGGCAAGAAATAATACTGTAGAATACTGTAGGCTACATGCATAGACCATAGGGAGGGGAAAGCATGAGATCTCTACAAACAATGCTGACCTGGACTGATGTGCAAGAACAGTGTTCAGAAGAGATTTAAAATGTTCCTTATAAGAAAATACAATAATTCAGTATTCCATTTTAATCTTAGGAGCAGTGGGAATCTATTACAACACAGAAACAGAAAAATAGTATGCTCTGATTTTTGTTTTGAAGAGAACACTCCATGATACAGAGAAAACAGTCAACATGAGATGTGTTGGAATATACTAAAGAAGTCTAGGCAAAGAATAATGTCAACTAAGAGTAGGGAGAGAAACTGACAAGACATGAAGTTAGTTTTGATAAACGGATGAGGAAAGGACTGAAAAACATAATAGATTTTGACAAAATGTTAAAAAATAAAAGTAAACAATAAAATAACCAGGTAACTTTACAGATTTTTTAAATATTGATTTATAGAATAGCCTCAGTGTTTAATAAAATAAAAATTAATTGTGTGTGTGTGTGTGTGTGTGTGTGTGAATGTCAGGCTTTATCACCATTTATTAATGGATTTTCTTTGTTGTCAATTTCTATTTCAAGCAACTCTTCATAGAAACTATTAACATTAAAGCAAATTAAATAAGACATAGATAGATAGATAGATAGATAGATAGATAGATAGATAGATAGATAGACAGATAGATATAGATAGGTAGATCCGTGATACATTAATTAATTAGGGGACCAATTCAATTTCACTGCAAGTATTTTCTTTGAAATAGTCTGCATGTGCATTTTAGAGTAGCAGGCTTTTCCATATTCCCTAAGCCACTAACATTAACATTAGCCTTATAAATACTCAGATTGAACCTTCAGCAACAGGCTTTTGGGCCATTTTGATCTCCTGCCTTCTTCAGAAGCTTTTTCCATAGTATCCTGCCTATGTGAAAAACTTTTCTCATCTTTCTTTTTTCCCTCTTTCTTTCATTTTCTTTCTTTCTTTCTTTCTTTCTTTCTTTTTTTTTTTTTTTTTTTTGGCTTTTAAGGTAGTGTCTATAAACATCTGGAACATGTATCTCATTAGGAAGCAAGAAAAACTCTCTGTATAAATCAGCTTCCTGGTGTGGAGAATTAAGATCAAAGCACAGTGGCGACTGACCAGTTGGGTCTAAAATTGCAAAATATATTTCTCTATTAATTAGGAGGCAGCAATGCAGGATGAGAAAATTTCTCCTTAAAGTTGTAAGAGACAACCTTTAAAAATTTACAATAAAAAGTAGGCATGCATTGCACAGAATTTTAATTAATTCATACCATACCTGTTAATGTGTCAGAGTGAATATCTTTAATTTTACACATAATTTACCCATAATTTTCAGAAATACCTAACTGCAGAAAGCAAATAAAAGGCAAACAGCACTAGGATTCAATCAATGTAAGATACTATTGCTTAAGTATTGACCTTAAGCTAAGAGATTTATTCCTAATAATTAACATAATAATGATCACTGATGTCATATATAATTCCAGTTATACTAAGTGTTTCTGTCAGTTAACCAACACTTCTAATGTGAATTCCAACTCTGAAATTGGAGGTTATAGTGTTAAGTGAAACAGCCAAGCACAGAAAGACAAATACCATACATTCTCATTCATGGGTAGGAGTTAAAAGGCAGATCTCATGAAGATAGAGAGCAAATTATTGGCTACCAACGAATAAGACGAGTGGAGGAAGGGAAGATAAAGACACTTATTAATGGGCACAAAACATACTTTGATGGGATAAATAAGACGTGGTGTTTGAAAAATTATTAGGGTGACTATAGTTAGCATTAGTTGATTGTTTATTTCAAAATAGCTAGAAATGAATCATTTGAATGTTCTTAGCATAAAGAAATGATGAATATTTAATGGGATGGATAGTCCATTTACCCTGATTTGATTATATGAATGTTTCAAATTATCACATATAATGCAAAATATGTACAGCTATTTTGTATTGATTAAAACTTGATTAATTAATTAAAATATTTGGAAAAGAATGTAAAAAACAATCAACACAATTTTTTATAATATCAATAAAGAAGAAGAATTATATGGTCATCTCACAGATGGAAGAAAAATGCATGACAAAATTCCATGTGATTTTATAATAAAAACTTTGAGTAGACTGTGAATAAAGAAAACTTCCTTGACCAGATACAGATTAATTATGAAAACATTTATAGCTAATATCTTAATGGAAATAACTGGTCTTATTCTTATAATCAAGCACCTTGCAAAAGTGTTCACTCTCATCACTTCTATTCAAATGGGCACAGAAAGTCCTAAGCATAGCAATAAGTCAAGAAAAACAAAAAAGTCATTGCAATTGGAAGTAAAGAAATATAAACTAAATTTATTGTCATATAGCACTACCATGCTTAGAAAACTCTAAAGAATCTACAAGAAATGGTCATTAAGTTTAGCAATGTGAAAGGACACAAGATGAAAATATGAAAATTAAATATATGTGGATAAATTGACAATTGAAAAATGTGGACAATAGTACTATTTACTATAGGGGCACAAATAAATAAAATAAATAAATTTCAAAATAAGGAAATAAAAATCGATAATATTTGCAAGACCTATACACTAAACATTATGGCATATTTCCAAGAGAAATTAAAGAAGACCTAAAAATTAGAGTGCTAGAATATATTAATAGATCACAATGCTCAATATTGCTTAGATGTCAATTTTTATTGTTTAGATGTACTGATAGACAGTTACAATAAAATATAAATCATTCCAGTCAGGTTTGTTGTTGCTATTACTTTGTTTTGTTTTCTTGGAATTGAGAAGTTAATTTTAAATTCCACATGGGAATACAAAGAAACCTGAATGGCCAAACGAGATTTGAAGAGAAATGAAACAAAACAAAACAAACTTGGATGACTTAAATTACTCAATTTCGAGATTTATGATAAAGCTACAGTAATCAAGTCAGTGTGGTATTAGTATAAAAGTGGAGAAGTGAATAAATAGAACAGAATAAAGAACTCAATGATAGATCCATACATATATGATTACACATGGAAGTACAATTTATACACAAAATAACATGGATAAATCTTCAAATATTTTTCTGGAGTGATAAAGGCCAGATCTCTAAGAAATAAAATGAATATATATTATATGAAGGAGGCCTCCCTCACAAGAAAGACTATACGAATTTTAAAATTGTTCATTTAATCTTTCATGTTTAAATTTCAGTCACTGTCAAAGTACTCCCTGTTTGGTGCAATACACTTTTTCATCTACTCCAGTTTTTAAACTGATCAATGTTGATGCTTTTTAGTGCTTCTGTCATTTTTTGTTTCACCTCTTCCACACTGGCAAAACATTTTCCTTTGGGGACTTTTTTCATCAGGGGAAACAAAACAATAACAACAACAACAAAAAATTGCTGGGGCCTAGATCCCATGAATAGGGAGGGTGGGGAATGGAGGTCATGGTGCTTCTGGTCAAAAAGCTGAACACTCATCAGGGTGTGTGCAGGTGTGGTCATAAATCATCTGTCATGAAATGGGTAAATGCATTGAAAAAAATCTTCAAAAATATTCACTGAAGCCAGATGCAATCTCTTATAACAATGCTAGCTGGTACACTGATGCCAATGGATTTTTAGAACACTAACTTAGCAGGAGAAACCTGTACTACGAGGGGCCTGCCCTCCAAAAACCAATTCCATGTTTTTTATTCTCCCTCATATGATTCCATGTATACACATTTGTATAAAATATAAGCTAATATGTAGTGATAAAAAGTAGATCAATTGTTGTGTGGACATAGGGATAGTGGAACAAGGGAAAGTATGAGATTTGAAATACCAAGGAGGTACAAGGAAATTGTTGGAGTCACAGATATTTTCATTATTTTGATAGTAGTGGTGATAATGGTGATAGTGATGGTTTTACTACCATATACATATACCAAAGCTTATCAAATTATACCTTTTAAATATGTGCAGTTTAGTATACGTCACATGTGTCAAATATGCATCAAGAAAGCTGTTTTTAGAATGGAGGAACTGAGAGACCCTCTTCCTGAGAGATGTGGAGCCCCCACCAAGTGCAAATATCCCTCAGCAGTCAAAGAATGGAAGACAAGAGGGTTGAAGAATGTTCTTTAAGTGCATTCTGAGTATTCAATCTTGGGAACCCATAGCAAGTAAGAGTTAGGAAATAAACTTGAAAAAACTTAGGGTTTCAACTACAAAAGACGGTTAAGGAGAGTGAGCCAAGAAAATCTGTTAGGCATTCAAGACTTTTACAAACTATAAGGCCACTACCTGCTCAGTTTAGAAGGAGTGGCAATAGTGCTAAAGAGAAGTCTGGAGCTTGGAAAGCAGGGAGCAGGATGGGAGAGCAAAAGGAACATCCCAGTAAATGAAACACCAGGCAGCCAAGCTACAATGCATGGAGAGGTATCCCACAGTTCCAAAAATTGGCAGTTTCTCTGTGAAGTCCAAGCAGATCTCTGCAATCACAGCAGTGCTTAGAACCTAAAGTCAGTGTATCAAAAAGTCCTGATCCCATTCTCAAAACATTTGAAGCCAGTGTTGAAATAAGTCATACTAAAACTTCAAAAAACCTGCTGAACTACAGATCTTTTTTTTTTTTGGCTCCTAGTCTAGCAGTCAAACTTATAAAAGAGATGTGTAACACCTTTTATTATATTATAATGTAAATATAGCTTAGCCTCTTTTGTCATCTATTTGTTCTATCAAATACAGATTTGAGATTTGTAGTACAAATTCAAAGAATCTAACATATTTTAATTAAAATCCTAAAGAAGAAAGGGAATATGGCAGAAATATTTGAAGAGATAATTCCCATCAATTTAATAATTATTAAATTACATTAATTCTCAAGCCCAAGAATCTTAGCAAATCTCAGTCAAAGTTAATTAGAAAAACAAACCTTACTCAAGAGGCTGAGAGGAAGAGGCTTGCTTGAGGCCAGGAGTTTGAGGCTGCAGTGAGCCATGACTGAGCCTGTAAATGTCACTGCACTCCAGCCTGGGCAACACAGGCAGACCTCGTCCCACCTCCCCACCTCAAAATAATGAAAACCACATCAAAGCACATCATAATGAAAATACCAAAAAGTCAAAGACAACGTGCAAATATTAAAAGCACCCATAGAAAAATGGCACACTATTTAAAAGGGCAAAATAATATGAGTGATGACTTTCTTATCTAAAATAATGGAGTCAAGAAGACAAGACAACGGAAATAAATGTTCAAAGTGCTAGAAGAAAGAAAATTTTAATTTAAAATTTTATATCGGCTGAACATGTCCTTCACAAAGTAAGGTGAAAATAAAGAAAATCTTTGAATGACAAAAGCTCAAAGATTTATCTTCTGTATACTTGTATTAAAGAAATGCTAAAAAAAAAAAAAAAAAGCAAGCAAACACTTCAGATGCAACCCTACTTCTGTAGGAAGGAATACAGGAAAGTAACTAAAATCAAGTTACTATAATGTTCTAAAATGTCTATTCATTAGTATTTTAATATTTGATGCTTTAACAAGCACAAGCGTTGCCATAAAAAAATAACGCAAAGACGTATAGATAAAATACCAATACAAGAGATTAAAAAAATTAATAATATTTAATTTACTCAGGAAAAAGACAGAATAAATGGACAGAAAAGTAAAAAAACAAATAAGGTAAATGTGCAACCAATACTGTAACAAGTTGAGAGACTTGAATCCAGCATATCAATTATTATAATGTATGTAAATGAAACTAACTTTTCAATTAAAAGTCTAAGAGTATAAGATTGTGTTTAAAGTATATTTGAAATGTGTTTAAATTCAGCTATGAAAAGTGTCAATAACTATCAAGAAATTGAAATCATACAAAGTATATTCTCTGACCAGGCATGGTAACTCACTTCTGTAATCCTAGCATTTTGAGAGGCCGAGTAGGGCATACTGCTTGAGTTCAGGAGTTCCAGAGAAGCTTGGACAACATAGTAAAACATCATATCTACAAAAAATTTCAAAATTAGCCAAGTGTGGTGGTGCATTCTTATAGTCCCAGCTACTTGGAATACTGAGATGGAAGGATCACCTGAACCCAAGAGGATGAGGCTGCTGCGAGCTGTGATCACCACCATGCCAATGTACTCCACCCTGGGTGACAGAGTGAACTTTGACTCAAAAACAAAACAAAACAAAAGCATACTCTCTGATCACAATTATATTAAATTAGGTATCAATAGCAATAAGATACCTAGACAATTCCAAATATGTGGAAACTAAACCACAGCCTTCCAAATAACTCATGGATTTTAAAAAAAAACTCTTGTAAGAAATTAGAAAATATATTAATTGAAGAATTACAAAATACAACAAAATTTTTGGAACACAGCTAAAGAGCTTCTTAGAGGAGAATATGTAGTTTTAAAATATTCAACTTCGACAAAGCCTCCACCACCAACCACTGGCAAGAGAAGAACCTATTCAGCAAATGGTGCTGACAAAACTGGCTGACCACATGCAAAAGATTGAAACAGGACCCCTACCTATCACCATACACAAAAATCAACTCTAAATGGATCAAAGACCTAAACATAAAACCTCAAACTATAAGAATCTTAGAAAACACAGGAGACACCTTTACAGAAATCAGAGTAGGCAATCAATTCTGGATCAAAACCCCAGATGTCCATTCCATAAGAGATAAGATAGACAAGTGGGATTTCATTAAACTGAAAACTTCTGCAAAGCAAAAGAAATCATCAAGAGAGTAGGGTGACAGCCTGCAGAATGGGAAAAAATATTTGCCAATGGGTAACTGACAAAGGCCTAACATCTAGGATCTACAAGGAACTCAAACGTGCCAAAAAGAAAAAAATACAAACAGCCCTATTACAAAGTGGGCAAAATATATGAATAGACACTTCTCAAAAGAAGACATATGAGCAGCCAACAGATATATGAAAAAAAGCTCAGCCTCACTAGTCATCAAATAAATGCAAATTAAAACCACACTAAGATACCACCTAACTCCAGCCAGGATGGTCATCATCAATAGCTCAAAAAATAATAGATGCTGAAGAGGATGTGGCATAAAGGGAACACATCTACACTGTTAATGGGAGTGTAAACTAATACAATCTCTGTGGAAAACAGTTTGGCAATTCTTAAAAGATCTAAAAATCGACCTGTCTTACAACCCTGCAATCCCCCTATTGAGAATATGCCCAGAGGAACTCAAATCAATCTATGAAAAAGACACCTGCACATGTATGTTTATTGCAGCATTGTTCACAATAGCAAAAACATGGAACCAACAGTACTGCCCATCAAAAAAGGACTGGATAAAAATAATGTGGTACACATACAGGATGGAATATTATGCAGCCATAATGACAGACAAAAATACAAACTTCACAGCAACTTGGATGAGCTTAGAGTTGATAATACAGAGTGATCTATCAGAAACAAAGAATTGAGTATCACATGTTCTCACTCATAAGCAGACCTTGATTAATTATCATAATACTATAAGAAAAGACTTGGCATAGTGGGAAACTACTAAGGGGGAAGGTGGGTGGATTGGCAGTAGTGGAAATCTGCAAAGGGGGCACACCTCATCAACAAGGGTACCTGCAAAATGAACAGTTGTATACCTAACCCTGAACTGTACCCCACATCTTTAAAATAAAATTTTTTTTAAAAAATACTCATACTTTAATACATAAAACACAAAAGAGGTCAGATTTTGCTATTTAAATTTCCACCCTAGGAAGACAGAGAAAAGCAAATTTAAATCAAAGTAAGTAGGTGAAAAGAAATAATAAAGATGAAAATGAATTACACCATTAAAATCAAAAATAGACAAATAACAGAAAAATCAGTAAAAATAATAGTAATGTTTTTGATAAAATTAATATAATTCATCAACTCTAGCAAGGCTTATCATGTTACAAAAAAGAAAAAGTATCAATGTTTATTTATCAGAAATAAAATAGTTACTCATCACAAACTTTACAGATGATAAGGAAAATAAAGTACTCTGTCATAAACAAAGATCTGTTGGAATTGGACTTCATAAAAAAATTTTCCTTCTCCAGAAATCACATTATAAAGATATGTATAAATAATATCATGGGGAAAATATCCCCTTCATATGTGTCTGAGAAAGCAGTTGTATACTGAATATATTAATAATTCTTACAATTCAGCAAAAAATAATAACAAATAAATAAATATAGGCACAATCGTCCCAAAATGAAAACAACCAAACACTCATCAATAGGAGAATGGATAGAAAGATATTATGGCAAAGTCATACCAGATGATGCTACAAGTGAATCTCAAAAACATTTACACAAAAGAATCCAGACACTAGAGAATGTATATTGTATAATTCACTTATATAAAATTTTAAAACCAAAAAAATACAGACTGATAAAAATCAGAAATTTTTCTCTGGGTGGTGGTGGGTGGGGAGTATTGACTGGAAGAAAACAAGAGGAGATCTTCCAGGAAATTAGAAATGTTCCATATCTTCATCTGGGTAGTATTTACCCAGATGTCTACAATTGTCCAAGTTATGTTAGTTTTACTCAATTTTTAAAGGAAGATATCAATAAATACAACCTAGATGACTATTCGTTAGAGAATGAGTAAGTTGTGATATTGTGACACAATTTTAAAAATACAGCAATCAAAAGGCTTCAACTATTGCTACATGTATAAAGATGGACTGATTCCAAAAGCATAACACTGAGCTAAAAAAGAAAGGAAGAATGAGATGAAGGAAAGGGAGAAAGAAAGAAAGAAAGGGAGAGAAAGGAAGAGAGAAAAGAAGACAACCTGCAAAAATGCTTAGATTATGATATCATTTTCCTGAATTGTAACACATGTCATGAATGAAAGTGTACCAATGCAAGTCATGATCACTGGGTAAGCAGTAAGAGGAAGGGAATTGAGAAGAACCCACAGATAATTATGACAGGTTTTTTTTTAAGGAAAAAATAAGATATAAATGTAAGTAAATATTAAATTTTTGAAAGACCAACCTAGCATGTTAAAAAAATAATATTCACCAAAAAATATACACAGATGCTAAATAATCAATTATATGAAACAAATAATGAGGCCTATGAAAAGGTGCTCTACATCATATGTTATCCAGGAAATGCAAATAAAACAACAATGAGATGCCACTACACACCTATTGAAATGGCCATCATCCAAAATACTGATAACAGGTGATGCAGGTGAGGATGTGGAGCAACAGAAACTCTCATTCATTGCTGGTGCAAATGCAAAATTGTACAGCCATTTTTAAGGCAGTTTGGCAGTTTCTTACAATACTAAACACAGATTGTGTTCTAGGCAGTGTACTACTTGTTATTTACCTCAAGGAGTCGAAAATTCATGTCTACACAAATATCTGCACAGGAATGTTTATAAGAATTTATTTTCATAAATAAAACTAGGAAGCAATCAGGTGAATAGATAAATTGAGGTACATCTACACAATGGAAAAATATTCAGAGCTAAAAAGAAATAAATTATCAAGCCATGAAAAGACACCAAGGGAACTTAAATACATATTACTGATTAAAAGAAGCCAACTTGAAATGGTCACATTCTGTGTAATTCCATGTGACATTCCACAAAAGGCAAAACTAGGGAAAGACCAAAAATGACAGGAACTGCCAGGAGATTGAGGGTAGAAGGATAAATAGGTGGAGCACAGAGGACTTTTAGGGTCACAAAATTATTCTGAATAAAACTATGATGGTGTATGCATGCCATTGTACATTTGTGCAAACCCACAGAATATACAACACCAGAAATGAACCCTAATGTGACCTGTGCACTTTGGGTGGTAATGATGTGTCAATGTAGGTTCCCTGATCATAACTAATGTGCTATTCTGATGAGGGATATTACAAACAGGGAAGACCAGACATGTTGGGGGGGGGGGCACAGGGTATAGGAAAAATTTCTGTAACTCCTAATTCGGTCTGTTTTAACTCATATACCCATGGAAAATACTGCAGGTTACTTCTTTCCTTTGTATGGGACTAATTCACTAAATATGCTTTTCATGGGAGACAACTCAAAATAACTTACATGGCCAGAAGTCCATGAAAAATTAAACTGTGATCTTATGATGAAGTCTGCGCTGCTCACTTTCCTCTAAGAAGAACAGCAAGACCAGCATGCAGCATGAGTTTCTCCTAACAATAGGAAGTCAATGACCATCAATTAATAGCAATATCACAGAAGACTATAAAATAGAATATGCCATTCATAATTCCTGGAGATTCCAGCCATCTGTCCCCATTTGGGATCCCTGAAATTATTCCTAATGTGTTCATATGTCCATAACTGCAGGTCCTAATCCAACTATAGACCAGAGCTATAACCACCAGGGCACTCCTGGAAATGCATCTCCTAGCCAACCTGAGTTTAATAGGTGAAATGCTCTACTGCAAATGCTTGCATAGCTCCAACAGTGTTCAGCATAACTGATTAAATAAGTTTATAATCCCCCCCGAGCTCCTTAATAGGGTAAGGTGGAGAGAGCAGGTGATGGATGTTTAATAGCATTACATAGAAACATTATGGACTTGGATTTATTAAATAACAGAAAGTGCCACGATGCTGCATAACGTAAATCTGTTTTCAGTTCAAATTCCCCAAAAGAAACTGAATCTTCCCACCATTGATAAGAAAAAGTATCCATGATCCTTCTATTCCCTCAGCAAAGAATGCTGATTGAGCAAGTTAGTGCCGGAGCAGAAAACCCATACCCAGAGCCTTCTGTTCAGAGAGACAGAGGGATGATGTTCTTGCTTAGCAAACAGCACACAAGGTAGGTTTAGTGTCTCCTTTTGCCAGCTGCATACATCTTAAAGCTAAAGGATCATTCTTGTTCATACGTCTAAAAATGCCTAATTGGGTGTGTCTGACTCAGATGTGATGATTCAGATGCCTAAAGTCAACATAACCAAGTAAAAATTACCGTATGTAGTATACATAATTTTTCAAATGAAGCTAATATCTTTTTGTATAGGTAACATGAAACATATTTTATATTCCTGAAAATCTAGATATTGTGGAGGAAGAAGGGACAAGGAAAAAGAGTACAATTGGTTTTACATTTAGACCTTGGGCTGGATATATTTTCTTTGCCCCTCCAGATCCCCTTTTCCTTCTCCACTCTGTTTGGTGCCCTGAATATAGGTCAACCTAGATGAACTATAGCAATGGACTCACTTGCCTCCTGGGTTCCTCTGGTTCAAATGGCAGTTCTGCAGGTAGATATTAGTGCGGGATGGGATGAATGTCTGCCTATTCCCTGGATTTCTTCCTGCAAGGTCATGAGGATAGATGGACCTCTTCATAGAGCTTTCTTGTAGGTTCCATTAACTATTCCCTCCTCTTATCACTTCAAGCCTAGAGGTAATATTGGCTATCTTTGCCATCAGGTGCTGCACTCTCCTTGATTGTCTTCCAGCCTTGTAAAGAATCCCTGTATTGATCTTCTGTTACCTAGTTTGAGTGTACCATCTCCTTCTTGCCTGTGTCTGACTACTAAATACCCAAGAAGCAGTTGCTTTTCCTGACAAAATATTTTTCCATCCTTTTCTGTGTGTAAGATAGGCCCAACACCTAAAAAGCTGCCGAAGGACATGAAGAGTCAAGACATAGGCAGAAAAATCAGGGTCATGACATTTTCATGACTTAAAAAATCATGAATTCAGAATTATATTAAGAAGAAGTAATTAGCGGTGGGAGTTTTTTCAACTGCCTTGGACAAAAATCTTTATAGCATTACCATTGATAAAGGCATGGTATTTTAAATAAATTTGAACAAACATTATACAAAAATGCATTTCCTACAAATGGCATCGGAGGGGGTCTGATTTAAAAAAAAATACAGCAAAAAATAAAAGGAGCCCAAGGCAAACAAGAGATAAGCAAGGCTTGGGTAACATCAGAAGAAAATTCAGGCTGATTCAGAATGCGTTCTTAGCTACTTTAGGGTTTTCCACCCTTTCATCATAAGGTCTATGAGAACCTACTGATAAATTTTTGTAATTTTTTGCATATGTATAGTAGAGCATTTTTATGCAATTTGTTAAGCTCAAAAGCAAATGCCTTAACTTTTTTTTTTCTTTTTCAACATGACACTGTCCCCTTAACCCAGGTGTTTGGGCTCCTGATCAAGCTGTGCCCATCAGAGTGCTTCACCTGAGAATTTGGAATTAGTAAGAAACAGAATTGCGTTACAACATGTGAACAGAATGCTGCAGGTAAACTTGGGGACCATGGTAATCATCTCTCCTCTCTGTCATGAGACCTCAGATCCAAAGAAAACTAGTCTGCTGTGGAAGAAGAATTAAGAAGGTGTAGGTGTGCAGAAAAAGACAAGTTGAGAGTATGAGAGAGAGAGAGAGAGCCTTGAATTCCTGAGAGTTGCTTCCTTGTGATAGTCTGTGGTGAGGACCAGCTACATTCTTGCCAAATTTTGGTCCTGCGAGACCACATCATATTTATACAATAAACAATGCCACCTAATTAATTTTTTCTTAAGCTTAGCGTATATTGATTTTTGTTACTTGTAACCATAGCTTCAATAAAATATTAGCATACTAAAAGTATGAATTCACTCAGTGTCAAGCATTTTATCTTAAAAAGTGCTAAGTTGGAAAATTCTCCCAAGGTGGATTTTAGATTAAATGAACCATACCTGAGAATTGTAGTTAAGATTCTTGCATTCTCTTAGTCTAAGTTGCTTTAAAAAGACCTTACACCTTACATTTTTTACTGAAATGCAGTTCAAAAACATGTAAGGCAAGATTTTGAGAACTTTGTATTCTAAGAACCATTCTAGTCAAGTTATTCAGTGAACAAGAAAAGTATAGGAATACAAGGTGAAGTATATGACAGGAAGGAATAAAAAGACTATCATTTCCTCCTGATTTCAGGCATAACCTCAAAAATTCCTAAGAGGGCAAGAAGGTGAATCTTTTATATAAAGTCAAAAAATAGATTTTCTAGATATAATAATAGATTGCGCTTATTGCACATTTTTTGTACCTAACATTCCTCCAAATGTCCTGCATTGTTTATATAATTTAACTGTTGCAAAAACCCTTTTGGTGGTTACTATATTTATTCCTATTTTGCAAATGACTCATTCTAAGATACAAGAGGTTAGAAAAAAACCTTGTCCGATTTGACAAAACCATTAAAAACTAAGCTGTAATTAAACAAAGGAATATTCCTCACTTAGGACTTTCTAGCTTCTTTTCACATATCATATGCATAATATGTTTCAAAAAATTTGTATTTCTGTGTGAGACTTAGCCTAGAAAAAAATAAGAATCTAAGGTAAAAGATATATATAGCCTTTAGTTCCTGAAAGCTACTTGCTTCCTTGTGGTAGTCTGTGGTAAGGACCAGCTACATTCTTGCCAAATTTTGTTGCTACAAGACCACACCATATTTATGCAATAAATAATGCCACCTAATTAATTTTTTTATGCTTAGTCTGTATAGACTTTTGTTACTTGCAGCCATAGTCCCAAGAATGAAACTCTAATTTTTTATTACATTGTTATGCATAAAGTAACTATCCCTCTACCTATTAAAAAAAAATCCTAAAGCTAATATGTTAGTAACAAAGTTATAATGGGGCAGTCCTTAAAACTGTTCTTATGTTTATCCAGGTTACATTTTTTAAACATTAAGAAACCCTCATGATTCAATTGTAATGAAAGTACACATAAAATAAAAAAGGTACTGTTATAGTATTTCTGTCATATATAAAACACTGATTTTAAAACTAAGCAGAATGTTTTTAATTTAGCCATATCTCTTACAATCCATCACTCTGACTGTCAAAGACAGAAACTGGTAAGATTTGATGTGCAAACCAAGTTTATGAAAATTTTAAATAACAATAATAAGCCATTGAAGAGAAAATACAGTGGCATACGTATGGAGATCCTAGTAATGACTCTGGATTAGAGAATTGCAATACAAAATAAATAAAACACCCCTGTGCTACAAATTGCTGGTGATAAGGTATTGATATTAGTAGTAGGAAAAAATTCTAACAAACATACTTATAACAATCTATATCTGGAGGCTGAGCACTGTGGCCAGAATGCCTAGGTTCAAAAGCAAGGTTCATATCTTGGCAGATTCATAGTTATGAAATATTATTTGGTTTCTCAAAACCTAAGTTTTTTCTTCCACAATGCAATGTTAATAATAAAATAGGGCAACTGCTTTCAGGTCCCCTTCCACTGTGGGAGTTTTTCTGTCTTCTTAATAAATCCTACTTTCTAAATAAATAAAATATAATGAAATAATAATAAAATATACTTCTGAGAGTCATTTCAAGGCTCAATTGAAAATACATGTAAAGTGTATACCATAATACATAGAATATGGTACTTCCTTAATGAATATTAGTTAATGTTAATAACAGTGTTCTTGGCTCTTCATCTCTTTTGAATTATATTAAAGCAGATCTCTTTACTTCTGTAGAAATATAACCATTATATATGAAAAATGCCAACATCTTTGATGTAGAGGAAAATATAATGGTGAAAGATGAAAGGCAATGTAACAAAACACTCATTTTTAAAAGCAACAAAATGCACAGATGAAACAGAATGCCCTAGGATTAATCTGTTAATGAACACAAACATGCCACATGTTTAATAATACCTCAGATATTAACACACCAAGGCTTCTTGCATTCAACTAGCAGTAAGACAAGTATTTTCCCAGAATCTCCCTATTAAGATATTCTCAAAACTTCCAAGAATTTTCACACTAAGTCTCCATAAGTCTCTGATTACTGAGTTAGTGTGACATTTCTCTGGAATCCCAGAGTAGACATGAAAGTAGACCACATGTGTGTAGGACTTATTACTTTCCACTTGCTATCTTTCTGCACTGGTGTCCACTGTCAATGCTACCTTTTGACTATACTGACCATTTTCATTGTATTACCCAATCAGGCCAATCTTTGGGCTGGCTATGGTCAGGGACCCATGGACCACTGCCGATCATTATCACCCACTGGCCACTGGCATTGCCTTTGCTGCTGCTGAATCTTTTCCATCATTTACCTGAATATATATATAAAGGAAAGAAGAAATAAATATTCCTCACTCGGCACTTACTGGTACATATATATAATATGTATATTTTCTTCTCTAGTCAATGAGGAAAGGCATTCCATTTTGATTCTTATAACTGGCTTTGCCAGAGAATTCTTAAACTGTAGAACCCCTGGTCAGCCCTAGTCACCTTTTGAAAATATCACAGAAACAAAGAATTGGGTATCAATCATAAGTGGACCTGGAACCTTGAAATACTAAAGAAAATGATTGTCAGTAGTGGGAAATTGCTGCAGGGGATGGGGGGGGTCGGAATTGGCAATTATAGGATTCTTCTAGGGAAGGAGGGGGCACACCTCACCAACAAGGGTGCCTGCATAATGAACATCTGTATATTTAACCCTAAATTGCACCCCACATCTTTAAAATTTAAAATTAAAAACAGAAAATACCACTCAATGCTTATCCAAAAATTATGTCTCTATCAAAATAATTTTTCCATTATAACATGTTTTTGTTCAGAGTAGGAAGGGGGACAACTAAAATTGGATGACAAATACTTCCTTATAGTTACAGGTGACCATGTGACTATGTGTCCCAGTTTGGAGCATATAAATGAAATTTGCAATCACTATATATAACTTTAAGATTGCAGAGACCATTCTCAGCTTTCTTCTCTTATTCTTTTTGCTTGAATCAAAGATGAGATTGAGGAAGTACAATAGTCTTCCTGCTTCCATGAGACTAAAAACATAAGGGCAAAACTCTGTGTTCTTAAGGTTAAGGACAAGAAAGATGGGAAGATTCCAGATCCTAAAACATATCAATGAGATACTATACCTTAGACTTCTTATTGTATAAGGCTAATAACCCCTTTCTTGTTTATTAGATTTTTCTATTGTTTGCTGCCAAGAGCATTTCTAACAAGCAGAGCCCTTGATGACAGAATGTGTTTCTTTATACTAGAAATCTCTTTTTTTTACAAAATAGAAGTGACTATAGCTTGATCAAGAGCATATGAAATCGAAGTAGGCTGTAGCTTGGTCAAGAGCACATTAAATCATGCCGTACGCACTAGAGTGGTCAAGGTATACTTGAGCACAACTTTCTGCCCTATATTGAGAGAACATTTCATGCTGTGATTCTGAGCCTATTCCAGTCTGTCATACTGTTTTACTTACTTGAGGCAATTTGCTTTTAAATTCCAATTGCCTCTCTAACCAATGTTCTCTGGGATTTTCTTTCTATCATAAATAGATTTTCATAAATAAATTGCAAATATAAACAATGTTCAGAAAACATCATATAAAATTTCTGGGAAGGTAACAGGGTGGTTATATTAAGAACTCTTAAATGTTCCTTCTAATTTAAGCAGTTTTCAAAAGTTTCCAGGGTAATATTGCTAGCTTTTCTCCTACAATACCCAAAGGATTTAGGGGTTAAACAACCTACAATACCCAAAGGATTTAGGGGTTAAACAACCCCACAGGTCTACCTATTAGAATTTCAGTCTTGATCTGACCTAGATGATATTACAAATCCAAAAAGTCTACTAGGATTTGTAAGATGGAAGAAAGAAAAATAAGTGTATTATTAGAGTAGATACATGTTTTTATTATAAGATTCCACACACTTTTCAATTCATAGATTTTGGTTTCATAATTTGGGCTATGGCTCCGTGTTTTCTTTACATTTGATTTATCTTAATATTCTGTTAGAGTACTATTCCTTACAAATGTATATTTTAATGATTTACAGAATTTCTGTTAATCTAAAATATTCATATCTTTACCTTGAAAATAAAAATATATGATTAAATATAGACAATAAATTAAAAAACACATACATTCAACCTCCAATATTCCATGTCAAAAGAAAAAAATTCACAAAATCCCATCTATTTTTTCATTTTCTTATAAAATAGATGTGATTTCTTATTTCCCAGCTTATAGTTAGAAAACTAATGAAAATTACAGATAACCACCATTAGTTTTAAATACAATATTAGACTCTCATGCTTCAAATTAAGATGAATTATTTTAATGTAAGTATTCTTGTGGTTTCAATTTGGTATCAGGCAAAAATGAATAATAATATGCAAAATTGTCAAAATACTTGAATTTGAACAAAAGAAAGGCATACATTTTTTAAATCTTCTATTGTCATGTTATGCTTTAAAAAACAGTACCTATAATTCAGACAGCACTCCTACTGACTTCTTCATGAACACTGAAAAATTCTGTTTCAAATAGAAGCAATTAGTCAGTGATTAAGAGACAGAGAATAATTAGTACAAAAGAGAAATGTCTTTGTTTGTGTAAGAGCTGCCAGTCCAAGAGAAAAAAAAAGCCTTAGGGGGAAAAAAACTTTGAAAAGAAGTCTCTAAAGTTTTAAGGTTAATTGATTCCAAAGTTAAAAGTTCAAAACTATCAGCACCAAAGTATAAAGTCAGACAGTGTAAGTACATCCTTAAATGTGTTCTTGCTACTTGGAATACTCTTCCTCATAACCTCTCTTGACTGTCTCCTCATCATTCAGGCTTATCTGCAAATTGCTTCTCTTTAAAAGGGATTCCAGCCGGGCTCGGTGGCTCAGCCTGTAATCCCGCGCCTTTGCGAGGCTGAGGTGAGTGGATTGCCTGAGCCCGCGGGTTCGAGACCTGACTGGTCAGCGAGACCTCATCTCTACAATAAATCAAAAAATCAACCGGGCATCGTAGCGCATGCCTGTAATTCCGGCTACTTGGAAGGCTGATGCGGAAGGATCGCTGGAGCCCAGCAGGTTGAGGCTGCCGTGGCCGGGAGCAGCCACTGCACTCCAGTCTGGGCGACAGAGTGAGACTCCAACTCAAAATTTAAAAAAAGGGATTCCCTGAGCATCCTAGCTAAAGTATACCCCAGTCCTTTACCTTATCTTCTCTTTCACCTCAAATTACTTATCAGAATCTGAAATTATGAAGCATTTTCCTTTTGGTTGATTATCTGTTTCTCCCACTAGAAAATGTTCCCTAAGAAGAGAATGTCTTATGTTCTCCAATACTTATGATAATTCTTGGCATTATATTAGGTGATCAATAAAATAAATGATGAAAAATGAATAGTTGAAGAATCTTCTTTTTTTTACAGAGATCCCTTCGGGGGTTAAAAGTTTGACTGTTGTATATTTTCTTCTTGCTAACAACTGTATCAATTTTTCAGATTATGTCTGAAAATAATGCTTAGAATCCGTGTACATTCTTTATCTGAGCCTTAATTAACAAGTCAAATGGTATGTTCTCTTCAAAGACTTTCTAGTAAGTAGAATTAATCAACTCCTTTGTTGTGCTCTAAAAACCTCTTGCTTATTTGCACATGTGTCTCCTTCAATAGAAACCACTCAATGCTGAGGATTATGGACAATTTGTCTATGTAATTGCTTCACTACTTAATATTGCATGTAGCATAAGTGTCAGAAAAATCACATTGAATGAATAGCTCAAAACATCACAAGACACAAACTCTCTTCCTGTGAAAATATTCTCCTGTTAAGTTTATAATGAAGTGCTTTGCCCAACACCAATGCCGCCCTAACCTGAATACCTATCTCCTTAATATCCACCACTTTTCTTTATGGTCCACTGCATGTCCATTGCTACAACTGGATGATTAATGTAGTTTGGCTACTTTTACAACATGATCTGTAAAATAGCAGTTGTCACTTACTATATTTACGCTTTTGTAAATGCTCCCTGTTTCCACTCACCCCAAACAAATCTAGACAATAAAAATAATGTATGGGTAACATTGGTAAACCAACAGAAATTGTTGTAACTTCTTTGTGACTGTCTGCCCTCCTACCCTAAACAAGAAGCTTTATCTTCCAATTGGCCACAGAAAATTACAAATATCTACAAATATAGTACAACTCAAAATTCTTCATATCAAGAAAAGCACTGAAGAAGAGAATTAAGTAAAACTCTTATTATCATAATCAATTATGGAAACAAATAAACTATTAGGCTTTTAATTGAGTTTCATATTTGTACATTTTTATTGCCACAAATCTGAAACAAAGTCATGGTAATTGATGTTCCACCTTGTCTTTGTATTTTATTTTTAATGTCCTAGATTGTAGATAAAAATGTACATTTTTGTGAAGTAATTTCACGTTTATAGTGTATGCCAGGAACTATAGAAGAGAAATTGGAGATGAACATTTTACAGATGTTTATAGGTATATAAAAGGAATGTTTACATTTACTTTTCAAAAATCAAATATATATTCTCTTTAGTGAATAATGTGATTATCTTTTATAGAGCTCTAACTTCCTGGAAACAAAAACACTTAATAATTACTCAAAGAATAAAATAGAAATACATTAATATATATATCAAAAGACCAAAGAGACTTTTTTCCCAAAATTATTTCTTAGAGAAAATAGAAATCACCTTATATTTGCATCCATGGAAACACTCTCCACATAAATATTCTCATATTATAGGGGACATTAAATATTACATTTTATAGTGAATAATATAATACTTATTTGAAGAGACATTACTCTAAAAACCCTGTATTAATATCCCATTTGGATGACTGTAACAATTATACATATAATGAAAATGAAAAAAAGTGAAAACAAATATGGCATAGAAATGTAACACAATAATATTAGGGCTCTAATCTTTACAATTTAAAATGCTTGTGTATGGTCACATACAAGCTATACACGCATTTAAAATCAAATTTAAAACTGTAGGAGTATAGGTTCAATGCAGACCAGGGCATCTTTTTAGATACAATTTAACATTCATTCACAAGACAACCATGGGCCTCTGCTGCATCCAGTTCCCTTGAAAAGATACAGGACAGAAAATGCGGTTTGAGAGCAAGGTAGTGTTAAGCATTCCACATCAATGAGCATGGTCCTCACAGCAATTCATACAGCAGTCCACATGATACCCCAATGACAGTCCAGACATAGGAAAAAGACATTGGTCAAGTGCAAGAGGCAGCCTGGCTTAAAAGTCACATGCCCCACAAGAAATGAAAATTCTTATAACAATATATGGGTATAACTTATGCCCTGGAAGCACATACCAGGTTACAAGATTCACCACACTTAGAGAAGGTTGGAAGTATAGTGCTGCAATCAGTAATTTATAGTTCATTTATAGCTTATCTTAGTAAAACTGCTATTTGCCAATCTGTAATCATTAGCAATGTTATTAATAATATATATTCTATTTCTTACAGATTTTGGGGGAGAAGGGGTCTAGAAACCTTACTAAAGCTCATACTTCCATGCGGGAAGGAAAAGTTTTTGTTTGCCCCCTTCCCCACAGGTGGATTTCAGTGAAGGCAGAGTAACTTATGCCACAAAAACCTTCTTACTGAAGCATTTTAAACTCTGGTGGGAAAATTTAAATACAACTGTTGAGAGGAATTAGAGAACAGCCTAACATGACTAGAACCTTGTGAGGAAACAAACTTATATAAAGGAGAATACTTTAGCTGAGTGTTACATAAATTTGGCTTTTATCCTGTGGGGGCATGCCTTAACTTGTATAGTGCATGAGGATAAGGAACAAGCAGAAAACAGAAGTTCTACTGACATAGGTAGTGAAATAGAGCTCAAAGCTGCCATGAATACTAATGGAGAAATGCTACAAAGAGGGCGTTCTTAAAATCTGCATGTTACTTTAATATACTCAGCTGATTACTGAACTGAGAATGTAATGGCAAGAATCCAAAAACTCCAGCAAAAATTACCATTAAGGCTGAAAGAACTAACAGTTTCTGTAATTACCCAGTGTTTGAGAGAAGAGTGAGAGGTGAAACCTCTCTGAGTTAAGAGGCTTACTAAACATATTAGGCTCTACACTGAAAATTCCATAGAACCAAAATCTAGAAATAAGCATCATACTGGACTAAGCATTATATGTAATATATTAATAATATTAATGATTCTGCAGGGTCAATTGTTGATCCTCCACTAATTTAACTGCCTACTAAAACAAAACTCTGCTTTCCATGGAGAAAGAATGGACCCAAATTCCATTCAAAGTATCATGCACATTGTTCTGAAAATCTATCTGCAAAACCTATAGCCTGTAATAGCTTACTTGACATAAGTAACTCCATTTTGTAGCAGATCTTCCATCTTAGCCTAGAGATGACCCCCTTGTGTAACCTTTCTGTAATCACACCACACACCCACATTCTTGTTCCCCTCAGTGCTTGGAAAGTTCCTAGTTGCAAATTCTGTAGCTACCTGTACCTTTTCACAACCAAATGTTCTGCCAAGAAAATGTAAATCAAATTGTACAGCTTATATAATTTTTGCCTTTATAAACTCACGTTTGCTTTATTTGAGATCAAGAGATCTTTCTGGCACTAGCCACTCTCGACTGCCAGCTATTAAAGGACTCATAATCCGGCTCCCTACATGTTGGTATCTCCTTTCTCGCAATCCAGCTGTAGCATTTGGAGGCCCTAATGGGAATTTACCAAACTGGGGAGGTGGCCTCACTCCAGCTCTCCCCCTCTTGGTGGAGGAGTTATAGGGGAGGTGCCCCCTGAGACATTCCAGGGCACCATAACCTCTCATCTGGCTCAGAGGGAGTTGGAATGACCACCGGCTTCCCATTGCCTCAAAATCCCTGAGTCCATCTGCATTCTCCTAGGAGGTAAGAATCTGTTCAATCTGCTTATTCTGCATGTGGCCACAACCCTGTTGAGGAGGACAGAACCTGATGAGGCTGCTCCTTAGAGTCTGTTCATTGACCCAAGAGTTGGTAGAACAGTGTCTCAGTTTACTATCTGATTTCTGTTTGGGTACCCCTTTGACTTCTGTGAGCTTATGCAATTTCTAGTCCTATATCATCCTTGACCCCATTCTTTGCTTTGCCTGTGCTGTGCTTTTTGCTACAGGGCTTGCCTCGGCTGCACCTTTGGATTGGTCATCAGTGGCCAAGTTTCTGTTAGCTATCATATATCTTCTTGTAATAGCAAGTTTGATTCTCATTAGGTGTCTCCTGTGATTTACTGGTTTTGGCAATATGGGGTCACAGACTTCTAAACCCTCCAGTTCCCTGGACTGTATGATAAGGAACTACTCTGTTGGGTTCATAGAGGACTACAGTGTCTGTCTCTCCAAAGACAGACTCCAGACCCTCTGTGAAAATGATTGGCCTGTGTTTAATGCTGGATGGTCCTCCACCAGGTCTCTGGATGTTCATGTCACTAGATCTGTTTGGAAGGTCATTACGGGAACTCCTGGTCACTCTGACCAGTTTCCCTATATTGACCAATGATTAAGTTTGGTCCCAAATTCACCCCCATGTTTAAAGGCATGTTCTCTTGAAACCCCCAGTCACATCCTTGTTTCTAAACCTCTGGCCTGTATCCTTCCTTTTCCATTCCTCCCAACTCCTATCTCCACCTTACATCCTGTTTTACCCTCCCCCCACTGAAGATCCTCTTGAAGACCTGGTTATCTCTACCTCTAGTCCTTCACCATAAAATCCTCAGGCTTCTTTGCCCACCATCACTTCTTCCATATCCCCTTTGCCACTCCCACCCAGGGCCAGGCCAGGGTCTCAGCCAGGAACAGTGCCCAAGGGCCCACCCTCTCTGCCTTTGGCCACCCATCTCTGATCCCAGACCAATCCAGCTCAATTTCTCCCCCTCCAGGAAGTTTCCCCTCCCCAGGGGTCAGATCGAACCAAATGGTCTTTCTAGGTTTATACTCCCTTTTCCACCTCTAATTTATATAATTGGAAATACCAAAACCCGCCATTCTCAGATAACCCGCTGACTCTGACCTCCTTAATAGAGTCAGTCATGTAGATTCATCTGGGATGACTGGGATGACTGTAAGCAGCTGGGAAGACTGTAAGCAGCTCCTCCTGACTTTTTTACCTCTGAGGAACAGGAATGCATCAGGACAGAAGAAAAAAATCTATTCTGGCTTCAGCCGCTGATACGGAAGAGAAAAACCAAGAAATGCCGAATTAAGTTTTGCCCTCCTTCCTTTCCCTTTCAGTTTGGGACCCTAATACTTTGGCAGGGTCCAGAGCATTAGACACTTATCACCAGACTCTATTAGCTGGTTTGAAGGGAGCAGCCTGGAAACCTGTTAATCTTTCTAAAACTACTAAGATTATTCAGAGCCCCAAGGAGTCACCAGGAGCATTTCTTGAACATCTTCAGGAGGTATTCTGTACCTACACCCCATTTGACCCTTTGGCACCCAAGAATGCTCAGGCTATCAGTTTGGCTTTTGTGGCTCAGGTGGCCCCTGACATCTGAAAAATTTGCAGAAACTTGAGAGTTTTGCAGGAATGAACATTTCTCAGCTACTCAAAGTAGCCCAAAATGTTTATAACAACCATGACGCCGAGAAACAGAAAGCCCAAAAAGTGGACAGAGCAACAAAACAACAAACAAAAACATTAGTTGCTGCCATCCAGGCTTCCCAACCTGGTTCAAGGCCACCACATAAAACAAAGATGCTAAAAAGGAAAAAAATTAACTGGATGCATTCGATTAGTCAAAAATTCATGTGCATATTGTAAAGAACCGGGTTACTGGGTAAAAGATTGCTCTCATTGCCCAGAGGACCCTAAGTCAGTTCTGTTCTGCCGTCTACTGGTTAAACTGAAAATGACTCAGACTGAGGAGGCCAGAACTCTTTCTCCTTAGGTCCCCAAGAGCCCATGGTAACCACTGCTATCGGGGTCTACCCAGCCCAACTCTTAGTGAACACTGGGGCAGAACTGTCAGTCCTGAAGTCACCATTAGTACCTATGTCCAACAAACAAATTTCTGCTCAAGGGGCAATGGGTGTAATCACAAACTGCAGGTTCACCTCCAACCAGATGGCTGATTTAGGTCAGAAATGGGTCACCCACTTGTTTCTAAAAGCCCCTGAATGCCCATACCCTCTCATGAACCATTTGCTCTGGAAACTAAGAGCAACTATTATGTTCCCACCTGATGAAACTAAAATGTATATTCCTATGACACCACCTATCAAATGTCAGTCACTGTTCTGCTTTCTGAAGAACACCTCTTAGCTTCTTCTAATTCTCCCACTGAAAATGTCTTGTCAGATTTGTTTCTACAGTTACAGCAGGAGTTTTCTTCAGTCTGGGCAGAGACCAACCCACAAGGATTGGCGAAACATCACCCTCCAGTTGTAAGTTTGTTGGCATCAGCCACTCCTGTTCACGTTCGTCAATATCCCATGAGTTTACAGGCCTGCAAAGGAAGTGCTCCTCATATTAAAAGACTTTTCGCAGCTGACATACTGACACCTTGTCAATCTACCTAGAACACTCCATTCCTACCTGTTAAAAAGCCAGGAACTTCTGATTGTTTACCACTCCAGGACTTAAAGGAAGTTAATAAGTGGGTTGAAACAATTCATCCTACTGTTCCCAACCCATACACATTGTTCAGCTTACTTCCTCCTCCTCATCAGGTGTACACTGTGCTGGATTTAAAAGATACTTTCTTTTCCATTCCTTGTCCCCTGTCAGTCAACCCATCTTTGTCTTTGAATGGACAGATCCTGGCTCATGGGATACCAGTCAGCTAACCTGGACCCAGCTGCCACAGAAGTTCAAGAACTCCCCAACACTTTTTGTGGAAGCCTTACAACAGGATTTGTCAGGGTTCCATGCCTTACACCCTGAATGTACTCTGCTTCAATATGTATATGACCTCTTGCTCACAGCAGCAGACTTGGACACTTGTTAAGAGGTACTAAGGCTCTGTTACAGCCCCTTCAAGACCTGGGCTACTGTGTGTCAGCTAAAAAGGTACAGTTCTGCTCCACTGAAGTCTCCTACCTGACATACCAGCTAAAAAAGGGTAAGCGAACCCTAACCTTGGCCTGGAAAGAAGCCATCCTCCAAATTCCCATGTTAACAACAACAACGAAAAAAACAGATACAAGAATTTGTGGAGGCAGTGGGGTATTGCTGGTTATGAATCCCGGGTTTGCTAAAATTGCCAAGCCTCTATACATAGCTACTGCAGGGGACCAGCCCCTAGAATGGACTGCTACTGAGGAACAAGCATTCCAGCAATTAAAGATGACTCTTACTCAAGCCCTGGCTTTAGCCCTCCCAGATGTCGCCAAGCCTTTTCACTTGTTCATTCATGAGCAGCGGGGAATTGCAAAAGGGGTTCTCACTCAGACCTTAGGACCCTGGAGGCAACCGGTGGCTTACTTGTAAAAACGACTGGACCCAGTGGCCTCTGGTTGCCCCTCTTGTCTTCAGGCCATTGCAGCTACAGCCATACTAGTTAAGGAAACAGACAAATTAACTTTCGACCAAAACCTGGCCTTAACTGTTCCCCATGCTGTTGAGACTCTGGTCCGGGGAGCCTCTGGCCACTGGATGTCAAATACACGCATCACACAGTATCAATGCCTCCTACTTGACCAGCCTAGACTAACGTTTTCTCCCACTCAGAGCCTCAACCCAGCAACCCTACTGCCTGATGATAATCCGGAAACACCAGTTCATGACTATAAGGATGTATTGGACATCTCTCAAGTCAACTGATCTGATCTTTTGGGACACTCTTTTAAGCCAGGCTAATGCTGACCTATTCATGGATGGCAGCAGTCTGGTAATAGAAGGAGTTTGTAAGGCTGGTGCAGCAGTAGCCATGGTTCACTACATAATCTGGTCACAGTCTTTGCCTAATGGCACACCGGCTCAAAAGGCTGAGTTAATTGCTTTGATCCAGGCCCTATTCTGGGGAACTGGGAAACAGGTGAATATTTATACTGATAGCAGGTATGCTTTCACTACTCTCCATGTCCATGCCATGATCTATAAGGAATAAGGACTTCTTACTATGGTGGGTGAGACTATAAAGAACAAAGAAGAAAGTTTAGACCTTCTAGAGGCTTTGTGGCTCCCCAAGAAAGTAGCTTTCATTCGTTGCAGGGGACACTAAAAATTGGACACTCCAGAAGCAACCGGACACCACCTGGGGAGCGAGCAGCTCAAGAGGCAGTGGAACTTCCAGTTGAGCCCCTAACAATCCTGATAACTAAAACTTTTCCAGGTCCTTCTCTCCCAAAAAAAGCACACCTACACCCAGGAAGAAGAGAAACAAGCAGGCTTGGCAGGGGCTCACAAACAGCCCACAAAATGATGGGTTAAAGACTCTAAAATTGTTTTGCCTGCAGCCCTCGGACATACCCTAGTAAAACAACTATGTACTGTCACCCACTTGGGAGGTACTAAAATGACTGAGTTATTGAATTGTTATTATCAGATCAATGATTTAAAAAACCTAGCTGCCACAACAGCCAAAATGTGCCCTGACTGTGCCTGAGTAAATGCAAAACAAGGCCCAAGTCCATCAGATGGTATCAGGGTCCAAGAATTAAGCCCCAGAGAAAAATGGGAGATAGATTTTACTGAGATAAAGCCTCCTCATGTGGGGTACACCTATCTGTTAGTATTTGTAGATAACTTTTCTGTATGTGTAGAAGTTTTTGCCACAAGAAATGAAACCACTTTTACAGTTACCATGTTTTTATTACATGAAATTATTCCTAGGTTTGGATTCCCTCTCTCTATTGGCTCTGATAATGATCCTGCCTTTACCTCATCTATAGTTCAACTGGTTGGTAAAGCGCTAAACATTGACTGGAAATTACATTGTGCTTACAGACCACAAAGCTCTGGACAGGTAGAATGCATGAACCAAACTTTAAAAAATACTTTAACTAAATTAATAAAAGAAACCAATGAAAAATGGTTACGCCTTTTGCATCTAGCTCTACTTTGAGCCTGATCCACCCCATACAAGGCTGGGTTTACTCCATATGAAATCATGTTTTGGAGACTCCTTCCTCTGTTACCCCAGTTGCAGTATCCCATTCTTGAAGAAATCACGAATCAGTCTCTGTTAAAGTATCTCCAGTTCCTCCAACCAGTCCAGACTGCTGTCCACTCCGATGTCTGTCCTGTCCTGTCGACTCCACTTTCTATGCCTTGTTATCCGTTTCAGCCTGCAGATTTGGTCTTTGTCAAGAAGTTCCAGAAAGAAGGAAGGTACCCTTTGTCATCATCCTCACCACTCCATGGCATTCAGGGTTGACAGAATACTGGCCTGAATTCATTACTTGTGAGTCAAAAGAGCTAAGGAAAGCAACATTGCTCCACCAACCTGCTCAGTCAGCTGGACAAGAGCCAGGGACCCTGACAACCCTCTAAAAATCACCTTCTGAGCCTGCCATCCTGCTTCAACTGCACCACAGGGTGACCAACCAACACACAGCTGAAACATGAGATTCTGACTGCCCGAATTAGACTGCTTTACTGGTCAATAATTCACTGAATGTATTGTTATCACCCCTTAACCCTTGCCTTATTCATTCCAATTTCATTAGCTTTAGGGATAGGCCTAGTCTCTGTAGCCCCCACAGAATGGAAATGTGGCAAAAAGTTTCTGTTAATATTATCCTATCTCTCATGTGTAGGATGTATCACTGCCTTACTATGTTCTGGTGTTGCCTCTTCATCTATTTTCCCTCTTTTGGAAGGGCTTACCATACCACCTATACCTTTTCTGTAACCTCTTTCACATCAGGAAGGGTTCTAGCAATCCAAAACTGGACCCATGGCTTACCTCTGGTCCAGTTTAAAGTAAACCTTCCTGAACTGCTACAAATAGAAAAAGAATGCCTATCTGGGAAGTTGTCTGGAATAATCGACTTATTGACTAGACAAAACCCATACTACACTGGATCATATACACAGTGGGCAAACCCCAGTTATATAAAGGACATAGACTTATACCTCTGCCCTAGTAACCCTACTGCATGAAAATGTGCTCAGGAAAATAATTCCTTTTGCCCAGACTGGATTGTGTCACCATTTCAACTTACAGTGGGAGACCTAATCATACCTCTGAAATCACCCTTTGGTCGGATGCCAGCCTAGAGTGGGCTATATACATAAAGGTTACTAATCCTCTCCATTATTCCTGGGGTACAGGAAATACCTGGGGTATATGACTTTACATGAATGGTTATGACTGTGGCACCTTATTCACTATCCAACGGCACACACTTGCTCACAAAACCGTGGCCAAACCAATAGGGCTGATGGCAGAACTGAAGGATCCCTTGTTCGGTTACCTCCAGCCTCTTCCTCAGTCTCTGCCTTCTGCCAACCAAGTCACTACCCTGGGTTCACCTCAACAACTCCCGAGTTCACCTCGACCACTTCCAAACCTGATCTGCCAACCTCCTAGTCTTTTTCCTATGCTGACTAATATGCACCATCCGCTTAATGCCACTATGCCCCAGCCAACCTCAGATTGCTGTCTTTGCTTAAAGTCAAAACCCCCTCACTATGTAGACCTAGGAGTTGAAACTCCTATCATCTGGAGAACTAATTGCTCTCCAGAAATGGTTCACATTACTCTAGGTAATGTAACTGGTAAAGCCTCCTGCCTTATAACTCCAGGTTTCAATCTAATAGCTTCTCCGTTCTCTGATATTTGTAACTTATCTCTCACTGTAACCATGGACAAATCCATGGCCTATGTGGCCCCTGCCAATACATGGTTAGCTAGTTCTACAGGTCTTACAAAGTGTGCTACTACAAAAAGTTAATCAATCAGTCTATCCTATATATTACTGTTCACGTGTTACCTCAGGTTTATGCTTATAGTGGTCCCAAAGGAGACTTCCTCCTCAATCCCCCTGGTGTTCCAATTGCTCGCTCAAAATGTGCTGCTCCCTTGTTTATACCTGCCTTAGTCGGGCTAAGTGTAGCTGAATGGCTGCAATCCGCACCGCTGCTCTGGTCCATGGAAAACTGGGTCTATCAAACCTTGCCCAAGAAATTGATGCAGACCTTGGAGACCTACAATTTGCCATGAATCAACTCCAAGAACAGGTAGAATCCCTTGCTGAAGTTGTCCTCCAAAATTGAAGAGGCCTAGACTTACTTTTCCTGTCCCAAGAAGGACTCTGTGTAGCCCTCAGAGAAGTTTGTTGCTTCTATGCCAACAAATCAGGGGTTATTAAAGATACCCTCCAAAGGGTCTGAGAAAATGTAGACAGGTGACAAAAAGAGAGAAAATAATAAATCCTGGTTCCAATCCTTATTTGACTGGAACCCATGACAAACCACTCTTGTTACCAGTCTGGTTGGGACTCTCATACTTCTCCTCCTCAGTCTACTTATAAGGCCCTGCAAAATAAATTGGATTATTCATTTTGCCAAACAACGAATCAGTTCTATAAAACTTCTATATATAAGACCCTACTATAATAATATATCTATGACTGATAAATCAATGCATTGACCCATGAACAAATAAAAGGGGAGAATGAAATATCTATCTGCAAAACCTATAGCCTATAATAGCTTGCTTGACATAAGTAACTCCATTTTGTAACAGATCTTCCATCTTAACCTAGAGATGACCCCCTTGTGTAACTTTGCCATAATCACACCACACACCCACACCTGTTCCCTTCGGTGCTTAGAAACTCCCTAATTGCAAATTCTATAGCTATCTGCTTTTGCAATCAAATATTCTGCCTAGAAAATGTAAATCAAATTGTACAGCTTATATAATTTTTGCCCTTATAAACCCTCTTGTTTGCCTGATCCAGGGTCAAGAGACCTTTCTGGCACTAGCCACTTTTGACTGCCAGTTAGTAAAGCACTCATATTTTGACACTCTGCATGTGGGCATCTCCTTTTTCACTATTGGGCTATAATAGTTCAATATGCAACAAAGTATTATAGACATGAATAACAAGAAAGTATAATTCTAAATCAATAAAAATATAGTTTACAAAAGTAGACTAATGGATAATTTAGATTTTACAATTACCACAGAGATATTTAAATAATAAGAACATATATTTAAAGAAGTTACAGGAAATTGTAGACATTATGGGTGAGGGCATGAGTAATTTTGAGATAGATATAGAAACTAAGCAAAAATGAAAGTGTATTAGCTAGAATTAACAACAGATTAGAAAAAAATAACTTAAATGTACACACATATAGAAAAGGAAGAAATAAACATGTCTATAATCACAGATGACATGATTTTATATGTAAAAACCACTAGGAATTTCAAAGAAACAAATTTATAAGAACTCTTAAATAAATTTGTCAGGGCTTTAAGACACTTAGCCACTATGCAAAAACCAACTGCATTTCTAAGTAATTGAAATAAATAATTATAAGATAAAATTAATGTATGACAATACCATACACTAGTTCATCCAAAAATATGAAATGAATAGAAATAAATTTAGCAAAATACAACAAAATTTATATGCCTAAAACTATAAGATAGTGTTGAAAAAACTGTAGAATACCTAAATGAGTAGGCAGAGGAAAATATTTACAAACTTAAAGACTCAATATTAAGATGGCCACTTTCCTCTAATTGATCTACTCACTAAAATCCTGATAAAAATCAAAAATAGTCTTTTAAAATAGAAATTCAAAAACTGATTCCAAAATTTATATGGAAACGCAAAGAACCTAAAATAAAACAATTTTGAAAAAGAAATAAAAAGTTGGAAGACATGCACTAATAATTTTGATGTTTATAATAAAGTGAAAATAATCAAATGTAGTACTGTTATTAGTATAGATTTAGAGCTAATGGAAAATCAAGTCCAAATATATTATGATTTAAATTTTAAGAAAGGAATAAAAATAATACTGATCCAACTAGATTTTTTTTTTTTTTTTTGAGTCAGAGTGCAGTAGCACGCTCAAGGCCACCGCAACCTTGACCTGCTGGGCTCAGGTGATCCTTTCACCTCAACCTTCCAAGTAGCTGGAACTACAGGCTACCCCTCCCAGCTAATTTTTTGATTCATTGGTAGAGACAAGGTCTCACCAAGTTGCACAGGTTGGTCTTGGGCTCAGGCAATCCTCTCACCTCCGCCACCCAGATATTTGTATTTTTAATAGACATTTAGCCTTTACTTAAGCCCATATATAAAATTAAATTTAAAATATATCTCTGGGCATGGTTTCTCAAGTCTGTAATCCCAGGACTTTGGGAGACTTAGATGAGAGGATTGTCTGAACTCAGGGGTTTGAGACCAGCCTGGGCAACTTGGTGAAACCTTGTCTTTACAATAAATCAAAAAATAAACCAGGCATGGTGGTGCACACCTGTAGTTCCAGCTACTTGGAAGGTTGAGGCAGAAGGATCGCCTGAGCCCAGCAGATCAAGGTTGCAGTGGCCATGAGAGTGCTACTGCACTCCAGGCTGGGCAACAGAGTGAAACTCCAACTCAAAAAGAAAAAAAAGAAAAAAAAAAGACTTTGAGCAGCCAAAGATTTCTTAGACGAGTCATAAATTAACATTAAAAAAAACTGATACATTGAACTTTATCAAAACTTAAATCTATGTTTCAAGTGATAGCACTAAAAAATTAAAAGACTAGGAGGAAATCATAAGCATACATTACAAACCATGTATTTGATGATGGATTTGACTCCAGAATATGGAAAAAGAAATCTTACAACTGTTTAATACTAAGGAAACCTAAACCCTCCAAATGACAAAAAGTTTACACAGATATTTTACAGAAGATATATAAATGGCAAATAAACATACACAAAAAAAGTTGTTTAATCATTAACCATAAGGGAAGTACAAATAAAAATCACAATGACCTTCTAAAATAACTGAAATTACATATTTTTTTAAAAAGCATTAAATGTGAGGACCAAGAAGTGGAGCAACTACGTTTCTTCAGAAATATGTTCACCAGGGTTATTTGCCTATAACTTTCCTTCTTTGTGGTGTCTTTGCTAGAGTTTGGCATCAGGACGATATTGACTTTGTAGAATGAGTAAGTGAGGAAGGAATCGTTTCTTCTTACTTGTTTGAAATAGTTTCAGTAGGATTGGTACCAGTTTTTTCCTTGTATGTCTGATGAATTCAAATGTGAATCCACCTGGTCCAGGACTACTTTTGGTTGGTAGATCTCTGAGTACTAATTCAATTTTATGGCTTGTTGTTGATCTATTCATTAATATGTTCAGGGTTTCAATTTCTTCCTTTTTCAATTTTGGAAAATTATGTGTTTCCAGGAATGTATCAATTTTCTCTAGATTTTTAGCCTGCATGTGTACAGATGATCATAGCAATCCCTGTGAATCTTTTGTATGTCTTTGGGATCAGTTGTAACATCATCTTTTTTGTTTTTGATTGTACTTGTCTGGATATTCTCTCTCTCTTTCTCACTCTGTATCTCTCGTTAATCTAGCCAGTTGTCTATCACAATCTTGTTTATTCTTTTAAATAACAGGTTTTCAATTTGTTGACATTTTGTATGGTTTTTCTGGTCTCAATTTTGTTTTATTTTCTTCTGATTTTGGTTATTTATTTTCTTCTACTAGCTTTGGGTTTAGTGTGTTCTTGTTTCTCTGGTTACATTAAGTGAGACTTAAGGTTATTTATTTGAGACCTTTCTGTCTTCTTATTGCAAGCATTGAGTGCTATACATTTTCTTTTTTTACTTTTTTCCAAGGCCAACCTTTGCAATACCCTTTTCTTGAGTTGGTATAGTGGCCTTTTTTAACTATCTTTTGTGTTCTAGGCTGAGAATGACAAAAGGCTTCTGAGGCATGTTCTGGTTGAGAGAGCTAATCACTAGGTACACACAGGCATAGAATGAGAACAAAAGACACTGGAGTCTCCTAAAAGGGAGAGAGAAGGAAGGAGGCAAAGGTTGAAAAACTATCTATTGGGTATCATGCTCATTATTTGGGTGATGGGTTTAATAGAAGTGCAAACTTCACAATCACACAATATACTCATGTAAAAAACCTGCCCATATACCTCGTGAATCTACATATATATGTAAAATGGTACAAATTCTTTAAAAAATATTTTGTCCATTTGTCTGTTTCTGATGTATTTAAGCATGAATGTACCTAATGAACAAAATTCTCATTCCTACGTATTTTAAAAAGAATCAAAACTTATACTCATACCAAAACTTTACATGAAATGTTTTTTTTTTTTTGAGTTGGAGTCTCACTCTGTCACCCAGGCTGGAGTGCAGTGGCCACTCCCAGCCACTCCCGGACACTGCAGCCTCGACCTGCTGGGCTCTGGTGATCCTTCCGCCTCAACCTTCCAAGTAGCTGGAACTACAGGCGCATGCTACCACTGCCCAGCTAATTTTTGATTTATTGTAGAGATGAGGTCTCACCAAATTGCCCAGGTGGGTCTCGAACCCGCGGGCTCAGGCAATCCACTCACCTCAGCCTCCCAAAGTGCTGGGATTTCAGGCTGAGCCACCGAGCCCAGCTTTAGATTGAATGTTTATGAATACTGTGTAATTGATCAAAACTGGAAACAACACAAATGTTCATAAGCAGGTGTATGGGTAAACAAACTATGAGACAGTCATATAATAATACATTATTATTTAATTAAAGAAGTAAACTAATAATATAGGAAATGACATAGATAATTGTAAAATATATTATGAGCGATAAGGAAAGAATGAAGTGAAAGAGTATAGTAGAAAAGGCTATATAGTGTATGATTTCATTTACATGATATTCTAGAACAATAAAATAAAGCTACGGGAATAGAAAGCAAGTTAGTGATTCTGGGCCTGGAATTGAAAGGAAATTGACATGCAGAATTTAACATTTTTTTTTATATTTTGGTTTTGGTAGCAATTACCCAATTGTATGTATTTGTCAAAGTTCATTAGATTGCTACTACTAACTAAACATCAATAAATTGTATTTTTGCAAAGCATCGTTATTAAATATATCACATTTTTAAAAATATGAATGATTATGTAAATATTATTTGATGTTAGGAAATTTTTAGTTAGTTTGGTAAGTAATACGAAAATTTTTAACTATTTTGAAAACTGGTTAATAATGAAGAATTTAACATTTTTTTCTGCTTATCTCATATGACCTCTTTACTGGTGAGCTAAATAGTAGAAAAGCAGAAAGCACTAATTATGAAAGTACTCCCATTAGTGAATTATAGAAAAATAATATAATTAGAGTATCCTCATATCATAACCACCATTGGATCTAAAATCAGACCACCAACAGTTGCTAACATCACTATGCAGGGGAAGGGAGGGAGGTTGTTATGGAACCAGATTTCATGGCCCTCATGAGGGGAAAAACAGGCTATCTTGTTTATTCTTGACCAAAAAATCAACCACAAAACTAACCAAGCCTCCAATTCAGTAGCCAATTTCCAGGCGATACTAAGGGCAGAAGAATGTGATAAACTTCACTAAAAGTACTCAAGGAGAAAAATTTAGACTGAAAAATAACTCTACAGTTCAAATGCTCTAGGTTATTATAAGGGAAATGGAGTTAGAAATCAAAAAAGAATTCATAGATAGTTATTTTTAAAAGTTAAGAATAAAGTAATACCTAGGAAACTCATACTTGATTAGTGAACCTATAAAGAAAATCTGTATAAGTTACAGGTTACTACAAATATCAAGACTGCAGTTAATTTGAGGGAAGAAAGGGATTTACAATAGGGTCAGAGAACATGGAAAGACTTCTAGGTTGTCTGGAAAAGTACTACTTCTTTTTGTGTGTGAATAAATATTTTATTTATTTATTTATTTATTTATTTATTTATTTATTTATTTATTTATTTATTTTTGAGTCAGAGTCTCACTCGGTCGCCCAGACTGGAGTGCAGGGGCCGCTCCCGGCCACCGCAGCCTCACCTGCTGGGCTCCGGCGATCCTTCTGCCTCAGCCTTCCGAGTAGCCGGAATTACAGGCATGCGCTACCACGCCCGGCTAATTTTTTGATTTTATTATAGAGATGAGGTCTCGCCTGCCCAGGCGGATCTCGAACCCGCGGGCTCAGGCAATCCACTCACCTCAGCCTCCCAAAGGCGCGGGATTACAGGCTGAGCCACCGAGCCCGGCTATACATATTTTAAAAATATGAAATGAACAGAACAGTAGTTTATTGAGTTACAGGAAAAAATGCCATCATTTTGAAAATTGGTTATAAAAAAAGAATCTAACACATATTCTGCTTACGCTGCATAAACCCTTCACTGATGAACTGAATAGTAGATAAGCAAAAAAGACTTATCTTTTTGATCTTTTTTGAAGGAATGGTCATTAATAAGGAACAATAAATTACTAGGATCAGAATATTCCCACATTACAATCACCAATGGATCTAAACTCTAACCATCAATAGCTGCTACATCACAAGAGAGAGCAAGAAAGGGGATGCAGGGGAGAGAGGAATATTGTTAGAGAACCAGATTTTATGTCCCTCCTGAAGGAAAAATAGACAATATCTTTCATGAAGAACAAATGCAAATGCATGTAAACCTCAGTTTCGGTTCAGTTCCTGATAACTGCAATAAAGCAAATATTGTAATGAAGTGAGTCACACACAGTTTTTATTTTCTTTTTTATTACTTTTATGTTTATAAAAGTAATGTTTACACTATACTACGATACTACAGTCTATTAAGTAAAAAATAGCATCTTGTCTAAACATAATTCTTTTTTTTTTTGAGTCAAAGTCTCACTCTGTCATCCAGACTGGAGCACAGGGGTATGCTCACAGTCACCACAGCCGGACTCAGGCGATCCTTCCACCACAGCCTTCCAAGCAGCTGGAACTCCAGGCATGCATCACCACGCCTGGCTTATTTTTGGATTAATTGTAGAGACAAGTTCTCGCCAAGTTGTCCAGGCTGGTCTTGAACCCTTGGACCCAGGCAATCCTCTTGCCCCCACCTCCCAAAGTGCTGGGATTACAGGCGTGAGCCATTGCGCTCTGTTTAAAAACATAATTCTTAAGATCACTAGGATTTTCTGAATGGTAAATGAGCATTGATTTCAATTTAAAGTCACCTACTGCATTAGCCTCTAACAAATAATCAATCTGTCCACTGAAACTTTGAAGCCAGGCATTGATTCTCTCTAGCTAGAAAAGTCCTAGATAGTATCTTCTTCCAAGATGAGACTATTTTCTCTATCCTGAAAATTTGTTGTTTAGTGTAGCCAAGTGAATTATCTTAGCTGTATCTTCTAGATAATTTGCTGCATCTTCTACTCAGCACTTGCAGCTTCACCTTGCACTTTCATATTATTTCCTTAATCCTCATGAACCTGCCTCTGCTAGCTTCAAACTTTTCTCCTGAAGCTTCCTCACCTCTCCTAGCATTCACAGAATTTAAGAGAGTTAGGGCCTTGCTCTAGATTAGACTTTGACTTAAAGGAATGTCGTGGTTGATTTGATCTTCTCTCCAGACTACTAACACTTTGTTCATATCATCAAAGGTTGCTTCTCTTTCTTATCCTTTGGGTATTCAGTGAAGTAGCACTTTTAATTTCCTTCAAGAAATTTTCTTGTGCATTCACAATTTGGCTATTTGGTGCAAGAGGCCTAGCTTTTGGTCTGCTTCAGCTGTCTTCTTTTTTTTCCCTTTCTTTCTTTCTTTTTTTTTTTTTTTTTTTTTTTTTTTTTTTGTGAGTTGGAGTCTCACTCTGTTGCCCAGGATGGAGTTCGGTGACATGCCTACAGCCACCACAGCCTCAACCTGCTGGGCTGAGCTCAGGCGATCCTTCCTTCTCAGTCTTCTAACTAACTGGAAATACAGGCACACACCACCACGTCCAGCTAATTTTTTTATTTATTGTAGATACAAGGTCTCACCAAGTTGCCCAGGCTTGACTCTCATCTTGGCCTCCCAAAATGCTGGGATTACAGGCTTGGCTGCCTCAGCTTTCAATTCACCTTCCTCAATAAGGTTAATAATTTCTAGTGTTTGATTAGAAGTAAAAGACATTAGTAAAGAACTTTCCTTTTCACTTGAATATGTAGAGGCCGTTGTAGGGTTATTAATTGACCTTATTTCAATATTGTTGTGTATCAGAAAAAAGAGAGGCACAAGCTGGGGAGATAGGGAAAGGGCTAGTCAGTGCAACAGTCAGAATACATACAGCATTTATTAATTAATTTTGTCATATATGGGGGCTGTTTATGGCACCCCAAAATAGTTACAGGAGTAGCATGAAAGGTGACAGATCATAGGTAACCATACAGAAATTATAACAATGAAAAAGTTTGAGATGTTATGAGAATTACCAAAATGTGACACAGAGACACAGAGTGAGGACATTCTTGTTAAACAAAACAAACAAAAAATAGTACCAATAGATATACTTGAAGCAGGGTCACCATAAACCTTCGATCGTAAAAACACAATATCTACTAAGCACAGTTAAGTGGTGTGCAACAAAATGAAGTATGCCTGAAATGCTTATGCAATAAATGGTTTCTAGGTGTAGAAAATTTTTTAAAATATCCTGAATTTATACTTTATCAAATATAAGATGGGCTTATTGTTGCCAGGCCATTGTTGATATTATTCTGTTTTCTAGAACACTTTTTTCTATCATTCCTTGATGATCTACTCTTTTAGATATCAAATTCCCTGAGAAGATTTACCTGAAACCCCAGTTTATTTTAGTTGTGCATGTATTTTAGTTTGGTTTAATTGAGCATATTTTTTTTTTTACTTAAGCCTTAAACTTGCTCAGTTACAGTACTTTTTCTGAATGCCTCCAAAATAGTTTAGATTGATTTGTGTATTTTGCTTATTTATGTATTTTACGTACTTAATATTTATTTAGTAAATGCTTAATACTTAATAAATATTTAGTAATAAATATTTGTTGAATGAATGGATGGTATAACTGAATTGTTTAATCAAAGAAAAGAGAGTATTAATAGATAGGCATGCTTGTCATCAAAAAATTTCCCACAAATATTATTTCTTACATGCCAGATTTTGATACATATTGATGCACTTAGCACTGCTGCTTTAGTCCACAGAGAAACAGGACTAACAGGACTAACCGGCTTAACCCAAAACATAAATGGTGACCTAGAATATGTAAAGTCATCAATAGAACAACTCCACAACCAGGTAAATTCTTTAGCTGAGGTCATCCTCCAAAATTGGACGGGTCTTGACTTATTGTTCATGTCTCAAGGAGGCTTTGTGCTGGTCTCAGAGAAACTTGTTGTTTCTATGCCAATACATCGGGACTCATCAAAGAAACTGTCCAAAAGGTCCAGGAAAACATAAACCAGTGACAAAAAAAACTAAATAATAATAAGTCCTGGTTCCAATCTTTGTTTGATTGGAGCCCATGGCTGACTACCTTGTTTACTACTCTAGCAGGACCTTTCATACTTCTCTTCCTTTGTCTGCCCTTCAGAACTTCATTTTAAACTGGTTTGTTAAATTTGTCAAGAAACGAATCAACTCAGTAAAAATTCTGTATACCAGAACCTACTATAATTCCCTTCCTTTAACTAAAGAGTCAACAAATTGACTCATGCACAACTAAAAGAGGGGACTAAATAAGCTAAATCAGTTAACAAAATCAATTTGCTAGCAAAATAATAATATTAACCAGCTTACTCCATTTTGTTTAAAACTTTCATCTTAGTTACCTGCCCGACCTAAGAATCAATGCCTATGTGTGATTGCAGTAAAGTTCCCATGACCACAGACCCCCAGCTTTGTCTCCTTTGGGCAGGTTATGCTGACCGTTGCCTGCTGACTACGGGGATCCTGCCCCTGCGGAGATCGGAGGCCCCTTGGTAGGTGTGGCAGCATTGGTGATTTAAACTGGAGGGATAGATATAAAGAGAAAGAAAGGGGGGAGAAAGAAAGAGACTGGACTCCTGTTCAAGTGACCAGAATCCATTTAATGGGTGTAATCCCAGGGCTTTTATCCCCAAACTCTGCAAAGTTATTATCATAGGAACTCCTGCTGCTGTGGTTACACAAAAGATAGCATGTGCCTTTCACATGACCAGGTACACACAGGATACCCCCACTCTCAAGCAGATGTATTTTTCAAACATGAAGAAAAACATGAAGTTCTTATCCAGTTTCTATGTACCCTTAATTGTTTATAGCTACATAACATTGTTTAATGCTTACACCCGAAACCAACATAATGATATATTTCCTTTTACTATTCTATGCTAATTCAAACTAGTTTCTATGAAACAGTTGCTGCTATAGTTACACCCTCCTAGCACCAGCAAACCTAATTCAAACTTCACTGGCCCCCCTTAATCAAACTGAACTAACCACACTTCTATAATAAAATGATTACTAAAATTTTCTTAATCTATATAAACTATATTCTAAAGCCTATATCTACAAATTTCTAAAATCACATCAAGAGAACCTGTGACTTGCACTAAGACTCCTCCATGTGACTCAAAGTTAAACTTAAATTGTTTAAAAGCAAAAGCCATAAACCATGGAAAATGGGAACAATAGACTCCCAAGTTAGCTGTGTTCGTTCCAGTTTCAGAGTCTTCTGTTAGAGCCAGCAGGAGCCTTTCCTGGTTCCTTGTGCCAAGTGGAAAAGGAAGGAGGGAATGGGGTCAACAGCTACTGAACGCATCCTAGTGGTCTCGGGGTCAACAGCCCTTCCTGATCCCTAATGCTCAGTGAGCCTCCATGGCCAGCTCCCAACAGCTGACCATTACAGAACTCCTTTGCCATAAGTTCCATGTGATTGTATGCTTTGTTAACTGAAATCAAATGCTATGCTTTAACATTTTCATAGTTTGCTCTTATATTCTGTTAGTGACTTAACCAAGGTAACTCCATTGTATAATGATTCTTCTTTCTTGTCTCTATGTAACTACCTTAAACTGTATCTTAATGGCAGAACTCCAGGGACTTTTGAGACACTGGCTATACCTAGGACATAAAATTAATCAAAGCTCCCTAACAATCAAAAGTTCCCATTTTGGTTTCCAAGTTGTTAGTTAATAGTTGCTATGGGCACTAAGTTGCTACACAGTCAATAATGCAAATTTTACCTATAAAAGTTTGTCACAAACTGCACTACTTTGTCAAGAGTTACTTTTCCTGGCATTTGCGTGCTCTTGACCTGCATGTTAATGAAACTCTAATTAATTAGACTCAGTTTGCTGGTGTGACTTCTTCTCGCTTACTCAGTCATAACAGTAAAAAGATGGAGGTTACACTCCCTGGAAATTTAAATACAGGAGTTATTCTATCTTGCCATTTAAGTTCAAACTTCTGTATTTTAACAACCTGTGTTCCCAAAGGAAAGACTGATAAAGTCTTATAAAATATAGAGCTTTGCACATGCCTAACTAGACAACCAACTAGTGAGGCATAACATATTTTTGTATCTTATTTTGGGGCCTGTCCTTTTATACCTATTACTCATTTGTATCTGTTTATTCATTTGATTCATAAGAATCCTCTTGGTATATTTACTTTTTGACATATACAGTGGTTATATTTTTTCAGTTTGCTATTTGAAATGGAAATATATTAAACTGAATTTCTTAAAAATCCAGCTATACAAATAAAATATTGCTAAAAAGGAAAGAAACATATACTTGTAAATATTGATTGTCTTCCTATTGATAAACATTTACAAATATTTAAAACAAATACTATGTGCCAGGCATTGATGATTAAATCACAGAGAGTTATCTCTATGTTCATAAAACGCATCTCCCAAAGAAGAGAGAAATTCATTAATTTAAAATGTATTTTTTGAAAAGCTTTTTGTGCTTATTACTATGCTTAGAAGGGTAATCTTACATAAACTTAAGCTATGGACAATTATTTAGAATTTCGAATGTATTTACAACATATAAAAACAATAAATTATCTAATTCGTGAAACTCATACTTATTATTAATGTTATTTTTAACCACCAATATAAACATGCAGGTATCAAATAAAATATGAATTATTTAATAGTTGATTACATAACTTGAACCACTTAAAATGACTTTGCCCAAAATAAGAAATTTATTCTTACAGAATATTTCTAATTTCTCATGGGAACACTGGAAAAGAATCAAAGAGCTAATCTTTGCTCTTTGTATTCACAACAAAAGGAAAATGGCATATCTTCAGTTAGAAGAAAAATTGGAAGAGTAGGAAGAACTAAAATGTCATCAACTTAAATGACATAATTAGAAAACAATTATTTCAAAAACAGCTTATGTTTTCAAAGATAACAAATCACCAGAATCTTGATTATGTAAGCAATTTTATAACTGCTTTAAGAAGATAAATTGAAAGAAAAATTAATTTCAGTCACACAGTAAGGCTCATCATCTTTCCAAAATGGAGTATCCTCTACAATATAGCTTTTTGTACATGTGTTAGCACAGAAATTTGTAAGCAAATACTGAATTCCTGTCTTGAAATATCCTTGAGGAGATTCAGACAAATAGCTACTCACCATATTAGGATTTTATTCTTTTTCATCTTGCAACCTTTTCCAGAATTCTCCACACACATACATACACACAAATACATAAATGTGCACAAGTCACAATATAAAGCATCTCTATATTCAGTTATTTATACTTCAGTAATGATATAGTGTTATGATTTTTTGAAACACCAAAAGTAAATATTAAAAAGTAGTTTTGAAATACTTGATTTTTTATTAAAAAGTTAGTTTTGAAATATTTTATCTCTTCTATTTATATAGGTGAAGGAAATTAGATAATATAAACTGTACATTTTATTACTCCAATCCAGGTTCATATATTTAAAACAAAATTTGCATACTTAGAATTCTGCAGCAGACAGGATACTGGGTTGTGTGATTGTAAGTTTCAGAGAACGATGCAAATTCTGGGGAACTGGTGAATGAGAGTCCTACCAAAAAGTAGTTGGTCCCCAGCTCCAGCTGATTTTTGCCAAATGTAAGCTCAAAGTTACCATATTTTAAAAATCCAGATATTTATTCAGAATCTTCAGATGTTTAAAACACTATAAAGACCAAATAACAAACACATGTTTAGCACCTGTCCTAAGTTCATTACTTCTACTTTTAAGTGAATCAGGAAGTGGGCATGTCTACTTCAAGCTGAGTCTCTTGACCTTTTTTTTTTCCTCTGCACTTTGAACCTCTTTAAATGAAAGTAATATAAGCTTTTCTTTGTAATATAGCTAACCAAAGTGCTTTCTTCTAAACTACTGCATTTAAAGTCTTCTGTGAAATTTCACAGATAGGTTACAAATAATAACATCAAAATGAGTAAAACAGTAAATTGAAATGACACTTATAGTACATTAAAGATAAATAGGATCATGGAAATTACATAGTAAACCCTCCAATTTGCAAATGAAGAAACTCTAGATCAAGATAGTGACATCTTCTCATTTTAATAGGAGAATAATAAAGTATATTTTGTGCACTGAGTCAAGAATGTGGAAGTTACAGCAACCAACAGAATCTTTTGAAGGGATAATTTATTGGAGTTATTTCTCAGAGTTGGTAGGGAATTCACTCAAAAGGTGTAGTTCAAATTGTGTTCACTTGTTTGTTTGTCAGATAAATTTTTAACTCCTCTGTCTTTGGCACTGCTGTAGGGAATCTACATGACATATAAGAATCAAACTACTGATTTACAATTTCCTGGAATCTCTAGCAGCTCTTAGGGCTAATTTCACAGCAAATCATGGAAATGATTATTCATCATTTCTGAGATAAAGGAAAATTGTAGGAAAAGAGCACCAAGTGAAAATTAAATCTATTATCTTAGCAAAAGAAAATAAACCTTAAAAATTGAGGAGACAGTTATCTACATACCTATGATACAGCTACATAGATGACACGTTCACCTTAGTTTCTATAAGGTATATATTTTCAAGTATTAAACATACCATATGCAGAGAGTAAAACTTTCACCTTATGGCAGACTCCGATACAGTTCCTCAAATATCTTTCATATTATGTAAGCAAGAGATTTCTACTATGAACTCTTAACCTTGAAGTTAAAAACAAACACAGAAACAAACTAGAGTGCCAGAGGCTATGGACTCTAAGAGATACAAGTAAATCAAATTTCAATAATTTTTTTTTAATTGTACAGGTAAAATTGTATGTATCATCACTTGTCAGGTTTACTGACAGCAAACTCAGTTTTCTTCCCATGACACCTGAGTACTACTTAACAGGAATTTGTTAATGTTCTAAAGGCATATGTAAAATATACCTTTCTTAATTTAAGTTTCTTACATCTTAGTACATTTAGAATTGAACTATCTTTTAGAACCTAACCATAGAATGCTGTCTCTACTTAAGATAGATCCTATTAGTTCTTTAACATTTTAGTTCAATTCATTTTTTTCATAAATTCCAAGAAAAGTATAATTCATTCAGTTAAACATCAAGTAAGTAAGAGAGGTGAGAAATAAAATCCTTGGGCCCGAGGTGCTCACAATCATAAGTTATATATATGATTAAGTCTCAAAGCATAATGTGTAGATATATGAAAGAGATAGTTAGGAAACAGGGAAACAGACTGGCTGAAGAAAAGGAGTTTAAATGTCTCAAGTAAAAGAAAGAGTTTAACAATGACATCAACAAAGAGGCAGAGTAGGCAGCTCCAATGTCTTGCTCCCCCACAGAACCAGAGAAATACGAGCAGAAATTGTCAAAACCAACTTCGTATGAATTCTGAAAGTCAAATGTGAACAGCAACCAAGTATACACTAAATCAATAAAAAGGCTACCTGAAAATGAAAACTAAGCTTTTGTTTGCATCTACTCTTTCCCCAACCTTTCATCAAGCACAGCAGCAGTTTTGAATCTCGTGGAAAGTGTAAAATGGTACAACCACTGTGTAAAATACCTTGGTGGTTTTTCAGAAACCTAAACATAAAATACCATATGACCTAGCAATTCCACTCTTATTTATATTATTAAAAGAACTGCAAATAGGGGTTCAAATAGATAATTGTGTACTCATGTTCACAGCAGCATTATTTACAATCGCCAAAAGATAGAAATAACCTAAGTGTCCATCAGCAGATGAACAGACAAACTAAATGTGGTATATGCATGTAATGCAATATTATTCATCCACAAAAGAAGGAAATTATAATAAATGCTACAACATGGATGAACCTTGAAAATATGCTAAGCAAAAGTAGCCAGATTCAAAAGACAAATATTGTGTGAGTGCACTTAAATAAAAAATGTTTAAATAGCCAGGCTCGGTGGCTCAGCCTGTAATCCCACGCCTTTGGGAGGCTGAGGTGAGTGGACTGCCTGAGCCCGCGGGTTCGAGACCCGCCTGGGCAGCGAGACCTCATCTCTACAATAAATCAAAAAAAAAAAATCAGCCGGGCGTGGTAGCACATGCCTGTAATTCTGGCTACTTGGAAGGCTGAGGCGAAGGATTGCTGGAGCCCAGCAGGTCGAGGCTGCAGTGGCCGGGAGCAACCACTGCACTCCAGTCTGGGCGACAGAGTGAGACTCCAACTCAAAAAAAAAAAAAAAAAATTTTACATAGAAAAATTTCATCTAAACACAAAGTAAATTACAATTGACCAGGGGGAGGGAGGATGGGTAAATGCCTAATGATGACAATATTTTAGTTAGGAGTTATAAAAAAGTTTTGGAAATGTATTGGTGATGGCTATACAACACTGGAAACATAATTAATGCCACTGAATCATACACTTAAAAATAACTGAAATTGCAAAGTAAAATAAAGTAGGAAGTCTTAAATAAAGTAATATATTTGTCTGATCTTATGAGATAACTAGATTTTTAGAAGATTAACAACAACAAAAAAAGAACAGACAATCCAGGTAAAGAAAATAACATGCATACAGGCATGAAAAGCTGAAATAGATTGGAGATAAATTGGGAAAGGGAGGCCTACAGTGGATTGTGGTAGCCATAAAAAGCCACCTGGGATTTATTCTATAGAAAAAGGAATCATTTGCAATGATGAAAGAGGGGAAATAGTATGATCATATCTATAAATTTGGATAAATGAGAAGATGCTTTAGAGGAAGGAATGGATTGGAATATGTAAGAGCAGTAGAGATTATTGTAAAAAGTTTATAAGATGAAAACACTGGAGAAAAAATAAGAGGAGATATGAGAGAAATATTGGAGGTGATTGAGAAACAAATGGACGCATTATGGAAGTATCTAAATTATGTATACAATGATTTATAATGCCAGGTATTGCAGGTATATAGTCCAATTATAGCATCGGAATTTGTACCCCAATACCTCACTGATGTGTGATGTGAGACTTAAGTTCTAAAGCACATTGCTTATGTTTTCATGTGATCCTTTCTTCTGGAGTATTAGACAGTGGTACCTACTAAAATTGCTTTCCAAAACATAAATTAGTAAAAGTTAAGAACAAATATACTGGGAAAAGAAAAGAAATGCAATTTCTAATTATAGACAACAGGACACAGGGTAAAATAGAAAAGTACACTAATCGTTTTGCATGTGCCAAATGCACTTTATTTTATAAATCCCTTTTGCAACAATATTTCAGTGACATATATAAATTCTGAGCAGTATCTCATAATATGGGGCAAAGAAAAAAAAGGTTTTCAATACCAACAAATTCTAGTTAAATTTCATGTTTATAGTGTAATTATACTATGTATAGACAAAGCAAAAATGATTTTTCTATTTTTCCCTTGAGCTATCCATTAACGACAAGGAAATAAAATATTGCAGTTTATTGTAGGCTTGAAGCGCAATAAAGCTTGTTACTTAAATGCTGTAGGGATATATGCTGATCTCTCACTCCAGTCACAGTGAATCTCAAATATTTAGTTTACTATATTTTACTCTAATGTACACCTCACTCATGAACTTAGAGTACAAGTTGTTTTGTGATTTCAGGCTTTCTTTTCTTTTCTTTTATTATAGAGATGCGATGTACAAGTCAGGATTAAGTACACAAGTAATGTATGTGCCAGTGATGTTTGGGCCTCCAACTGGTCCTCACTTCCCCTGATTTAGGAAGGACTGGGTACCCTTTGTGTTGTTATGTGTCCCCTTTCCTCACCTTCTAGCAATGTCTTGCTACTGCTGATTCCTCCCATGTATTATTATGGTTAATGTTCAGGTACCACTTATGAGTGAGAATTTATGATATTCAGTTCTTTGTATCTGTGATAGATCACTAGGTGTGTGATTTGTTTTGTATAGAAATAATATTCTTACTCCTATCTAAAAGTGGATTGACATACTGTTGGTGACAATGGAGTTGTGATCCCAAATAAGCAAAGATACTAAATACTAGAATCAGAAGAATTCATAGCCGGGCTCAGTGACTCAGTAATCCCGCGACTTTGGGAGGCTGAGGTGAGTGAAGTGCCTGAGCCTGCAGGTTCAAGACCCGCCTGGGCAACTTGGCGAGACCTAATCTCTACAATAAATCAAGATGAGCCGGGTGTTGGTAGCGCGCGCCTGTAGTTCCAGCTACTTGGAAGGCTGAGGCGGAAGGATCGCCAGAGCCCAGCAGGTCAAGGCTGCGGTGGCCGGGAGCGGCCATTGCACTCCAGTCTGGGGCAACAGAGTGAGACTCCAACTCAAAAAAACAAAAACAAAAAACGAAGAATCCATTTTGGTTGCCTTTATGGTTTCATGCAGACAAATTTATTAAAAGAATATATTACATGCACCCACCTGGCCACAGTCCATTAATGTTTTTTTATTAAAATTTCTTGAGAAAGGTACAATTTTTTTTTAACAAAATGTATTGGCAAGATTATTGCTCTTCTTTCTGAGCTGTTCTGATTTGCTTGAGAACAGTTTAATTGGTAAACAAAATTTCTGAGAAAAAAAAAATTTCACTGGATCTTTGCTCTAAGGTATAATATATCTTCTTCTGTTTTAACTCTCCTCAGTCATGATTCCAGCAACAAACTCTTGAGCCTAGAGCCACATATCATGTCCAATTTCAACTTGAAGGTATTGCAAATTAAGAGATACTGCTCAAATAATTTCCTCTTATTTGAATGGAATAGAACGTAAATAACAGGAATGAGAGAAGTGGCATCATTATATATTCTACAAAAGTTTAACATTTGGTAACATGAGAAAATTATAAGCAAATTTACACCAATAAAATTTTGGGCAGCTTAGTTTTTGAGATTTCTCAAAAACTACCAACTACCAAAACTCATTTAAGAAGAAAAACATAACCTGAACAAGCCAATATCTATCAAAGAAGTTGTATTTGCAGTTTAAAAACTTTGCTGGGAGCAGCCACTGCACTCCAGTCTGGGCGACAGAGTGAGACTTCAACTCAAAAAAAAAAAAAAAAAAAACTTTGATGACTTTAGCAGCAAATTTTTATGAACAGTTAAGGAAGAAATAATTCAATTGTTTTTCAAAAACTTAAACAAGAAGGGATACTTTCCAAGTTATGCAATGATATTAGCAAATGACTATGATACCAAAAGCAGGTAAAGATAAGAAAATAAAACCATGGCACAGTATTGCTCATAAGGTAGGATTAAAAAAATTACAACAAAATTTTAGCAATTTAAATTCAAAAATACATAAATAGGATAATATATTATGACCAAATGTGGTATAAACCAAAAATGTAAAGTTGATTTAATATCTGAAAACGAATAGATGTGATCTCCATATTGATATACTAAAAAAAACACCTTCATAGATACAGAAAAGTGTTTGACAGAGTCTAACATCCATTTCTAATAAATGCTCTATACAAAGTAAAAATAGAAGAACATTTCCCTAATATGAAAGAGCATCCATAAAATACCTATAATAAGCATGTAAAAACTAACATCATTTAATTGCTAAGTTTGCCCAAGAGCTTTGATTTAGATAATATAACCTGATATATTTAGTCTATTAAAAAAGTATAGACAGGAACAGATTATCATAACATTCCATACAGATTACTGAAAGTATAAAGCAATTTTCACATCTTTACATACCTAGTGCTATGTCTAAATAACCACATCAGCATAATATTTAAATTAAAACTTCTGTTCATGAAAAAAAGTTAAAAAGTAATACAACAAAGTAGTGATTGAGAGCTAGATTATATAAAGACTATTGAAGACAAAAAGAAGACAAAAAGAAGACAAACAGTACATTAGATAAATGGGCTAAAATATCAGGCTTCTCATAAAAGAAGCAAGAAAAATGGCTAATTAAAAAATGGGAACTCAAACTGACAGAAATCAGGAAAATATAAACAAAACCAAAATATATTATTTTATACCCATGAGATTTTCAAAATTAAGAAGTCAAAAGACTCTTCTATTGTTCAGAATTAAATGCATTGACTTTACAATTAAAAAAACAATCATGAATATATATCAGAAATATAATGTTGAGCAAACAAGTGATTCTCAGAAAATAATACTATTTAGATAAAGGGAAAAATACAACCAAATAATATAACTTATTATGCATATTGCATATGGTAAAACTTAGCACATTAAGCAAAATATTAGGAATATAAGGGAATAAAGAACAAATTTTGAATATCAATCATTTCACTGAGGAAAAATGGAAGGGCACACAGCAGGTTTGATGCTGATAATCATTTTCAAGTACAGTGGATGAAATCCAAATGCCCTTTGTGTTATTCTTTGTACCATTGATAAATCATTTTGACATTAAAAATAAAGGCCCTATTGTTAAACACATATACCACACACTAAATTTTAACATTTGTCCTTTACTGCTTAATGGATTGATGGACTGTAGGAATTTCTGTTTTTAAGGAAAACTTTATTCTTTCATTTATAATTTTAAAATTTCAATGTTGGTGGAACTGAGGCAGATTATTTGGGTTAGATTAGAAATATATAAATTTCATGTAGGTAATTTTAAATTAGGAATAGTGTTCAGACATTTTTCATTATTGATACAACAGTTTTGATCACCCTGCAGGCTAGAATGTGGACTTAACAGTGCAAGTCCACCCTTTTGGTTCATGATTAATGTAATAATCACTGTAAAAGTATATCAATTTTCTTGTGGAAAGCAAATACCCAAGCCCATCCCTTAGCTCATCAGAGGTGTAGAAATGATAGTCAGCCCACCTTTCAGTTCATGGTTTAACATAATAATCACTATAAAATTCTATTAAGTGACCTGTCAAAGGCAAAATGCTTGTTCAAGGAAAGACCACCCTTTAACTCATCAAAGGTGGGGGAATAGTAATTTTTCAGGAACATATACCTAGAACTTTCTTTTTAGCATAATAATCATTGTGAAATTATATCAAGTTTTTTTGTAAAAAGCAAAGACTGGGTCATTTTTAATATGCCTGTGCCTCTCCAGCGTGTTTTCCTTTCTCCCTCCAGCAAATTCTGTTTTAAAACTACACTGGCCATATAGAAATTCCTTTGGTGGAAAGTCAAAGAAATCATGGGTTGTCACATCACACCTCACCTGGCAACAGAACTTGACCTTACCTGCAGTACATCTGAGTACATTAATTTGCAAACAAATGACTTTATTTCTATTGACTGAGTATATTTAAACTCCACAAATTTAAAACATTAGCTAAAAAAATAAATTCAGCATAAATTCTCTTTGTATTAAAAAAATCCTCATTATTTATAATCAATGTACACTATTTTCCTCGGTCAGCTTTATAAATTACCTATTTTTTAAATGTACTGAAAACAAGTTAAACTATTAAAGTTTATATGATAAAAAATGCCAAAACACTTTCAATAGAAAAAAAACATTCAGTCTGGAGAAGTGGCTCATGCCTGTAATCCTAGGACTTTGGGAGGTGGAGGCTAGAGGATTGCTGAGTTCAGGGATTCAAGATCAGCTGGGCAACTTGGCAAGATCTTGTCTCTAAAATAAATCAAAAAATTAGCTGGGCATGATAGCATACACCTGTAGTTCCAGCTACTAGGAAAGCTGAGGTGGAAGGATCACCTGAGCTCAGCAGGTCAAAGGTGCAGTGACTGTGAGCATGCTACTGCACTCCAGCCTGGGCGACAGAGTGAGACTCCTACTCAAAAAAAAAAAAAAAAAAAAGGAAGAACGAAGGAAAGAAAGAAAGAAAAAACTTTCAAATAATTATGACCAGAATGGAATAAAATAGTTTTCTCTTCTTTGCATGTATCTGCAGAATCATTCATTTTTTGAACAGAGTTTTAAGTATTATATAACCTAGACTTAGACTGGATCTAAACAGAGAAGTGTGTGTGTGTGTGTGTGTGTGTGTGTGTGTAACAAATATATATATTACATTGTTGCATCCTGAATACATTTTGGGTTTTTTTTGAGTTGGAGTCTCACTCTGTCACCCAGACTGGAGTGCAGTGGCCACTCCCGGCCACCACAGCCTCAACCTGCTGGGCTCTGGCGATCCTTCCGCCTCATCCTTCCAAGTAGCTGGAACTACAGGCACGCGCTACCACGCCCGGCTCATTTTGATTTATTGTAGAGATGAGGTCTCGCCAAGTTGCCCAGGCAGATCTCGAACCCGCGGGCTCAGACAATTCACTCACCTCAGCCTCCCAAAGGCACGGGATTACAGGCTGAGCCGCTGAGTCCGGCTGCATCCTGAATAAATTTCACCTATTCACCACAAAAAATCTGTCTAAAACTACATTTGTAACTATCGTCATAGTTGATATGATGTATCTAAATATGTAAATATGAAATTATACTTCCCAATTGTAATTTCTATTAATATTAGTAGGAATAGCATAGCCTCACTAAAACATAGCATCTTCACAGTTGTGAAAATTAGCTTCTGTTTTTGGTAGCTTTAGGGAATAGATTTGCAATAGGACCTACTACTGATGGTTTTATGAAAAAACCGAAATGTGTCAGAAGATTAAAAATTCCTTCATTTCCAAGCTTCCTTGGTTTTACATTGCATGCATACTTCTTGAGCAACTATTACTAAAACATGTACCTCTTTCTAAATCCTAAAAAAAAAAAAAAGAACCTAACTATTTAAGTGTGATGAAATGCAGTAAGTTGGTAGAAAGGACCTCTTCCATGATTCATTTCATCAATGTGAAGGATAAAATCATTATTTGCTAAAAAATATAAAATTACAGCTTTACACATGAGAAAATTCAGAGCGACAGTCTTCATGAGTAGTAGCAGAATTTTTTTTTTTAGCTGATGGGATTGGTATTAGGACAACCAAGACACAGTCTGATACAGGGTTAGCTTCTTTCATAACAAACTAGTGTTTGCAGGTCAAATGTATTAAATGTAATAGAATTCAATTAATGTGAAAATTGTCATGGAGCAGTTTGACTTGTTAGGAATCTGTTCACTAAGGAATGAAAACACTGGGGGAGATTCTATTTTAAATGCATAATTCTTCCTGATTTACTAGGACTCTCAAAATAGTTTTGTGGCCAGCACTTGTTCTGTTTCTTTTCTCATTCCATCATACTTGTTGGCTTTTTTTCCCCTCAAATTTGTGCACAAAAATAACATACACCAAACAGGATAGAGGGACACAATATTTTCCATCTTAGTAGCACTAGGATGATGAAGTTATTGGAAAAAATCCTGAAATATAAATGATTTTAGAGCTATCTTTTATAAATGACTTTATATCATCTTGTCCCTACTAGAATAGAAACATAAAGGAAAATATATAAGAAACAGAGAAAAGTAATATTAAAAAATTGTTCACGTTGGAATGAAAAATAAATTTCATAGAAAAAGTCTAAGTATTGTTTGTACAAGAAAAGATAATTTAGAGGATACAACACTAAAATAGCAAATATAACACTATAAGCTCTGTGTTAGGTTTTTTTTCACCCGAATTCTTTCAGTTAATCTTAAAAGTAGCCATGAAGTAAAGAGTTTAATCCCTTATAAATAATGGAATTGAAGCTTTCAGGGAAAAGAATTATGTACTTAAGGTGTTTTAATTATTGAAGGGTAGAATCGCAAGGCAATTCAGGTCTTATAATTCCAAACTGAAGAAAAAAATATCTGTCCTACAGATGAGATGGTAACTAGAAATAAACCTGGTTGGTTAAGTGGATAGTCAGGTTTGCAAAAAAGTTAGGAAATTAGGGAGATAATTATTCCTCGTCTCAGTGGTAAGAAATAAAAAGATTATTTAAAAGTATCTTTTATTTATCTTCTTTCTTCAGTACTACTTGGCAACTTTTAAAAAAAGAAACAAACAAAAAGTAGGATTAGAATTGGGAAATAGAAAATATATTGTTCTAGTTCTCCATTTATTTATTTAGCTATTAATTCCACAAATGTTTCTGGTTGAGTAATATTTTAGTTAGTATTGATCATAAAAGCAAGGTATAGTCATGTACTCCTTAGCCATGGGAATTCATTCTGAGATATGCAGCCAGGCAGTTTCATCATTTTGCAAACATCATAGAGTGTATTTAAACTACATACTTAGGCTATACAATGTGGTCTGTTGCTCTTAGTCTACAAATCTGTACAGCATGCTACTATACTGAATACTGTAGGCAATTGTTCCACAATGGCAAGTACTGATGTTTCTAGACATACCTAAATATAGAAAAAATAGTGCACCTGTATAGAGTACTTACCACAAATGGAATCTGCAAAACTTGATGTTGCTCGTGATGTGTCAGTGAGTGAGCAGTGAATGAGTGTGAAGTTCTAGGATATTACTACACACTACTGTGAAGTTTATAAGCATTTAGGCTGAGTTAAATTTATAAAACAATGTTTTCCTTTCCTTAACAATAAATTAACTTTAGCTTACTGTAACTTTGTTACATGACACATTGTAATTACTTTTTTACTTTTTGACTCTGGCCATAGTATTTAGTTTAAAACACAAACACATTGTATAGCTGTACAAAAATATTTCCTTCTTTATATCCTCAGTTATAAGTTTTATTTGTTTTAAATTTTTACTTTTTAAACTTGTTTGTTAAAGACTAAGACACAAAAATACACATTAGTCTAGGTCTACACCAGGTCAGGATCACCAATATCACTGTCTTCCACCTCCATATCTCATCCCACTAGAAGGCTTTCAGGGACAATAATAGACACAGAGCTGTCATCTCCTGTGATAACCATATCCTTTTCTGGAATACCTCCTGAAGAGCCTGCCTCAGGCTCTTTTACAGTTAACTTTTCTTTTACAAGTAGAAGGAATACACTCTAACATAATTTTTTAAATATAGTATAGTAAATACATAAAGCAGTCACATAGTCTTCTATTATCATTATTATGTATTATGTACTGTACATAATTATATGTGCTATACTTCATATGACCATCAGCAAAGCAGATTTGTTTATACCAGCATCTCTACAACCATATGAGTAAAGCATTGTGCTATGACATTTTGATGGCTATGGTGTCACTAGCAGTAAAAATTTTTCAGTCCATTATAATTTTATGTGACTGTCATCATATATGTGGTCTATTGTTTATTTTTTTTTAGAGTTTAATCTTTTTAATTTTTTATTTTAAATATATGGGGTACAATTCAGGGTTAGGAATACAAATGTCTATTATACAGGTACCCTTTTAATGAACTGTGCCCCCTCACCCCCCAGCAGTTTCCCACTACTGCCAATCCTACCATCGCCTTCTCCTGGCAGTTCCCCACTAGTGCCAATTCCTTTCTTATAATCCCCTTCTTATAGTATTACCATAATTGTTCAAGGTCCGTGTAAGAGTGAGAACATGTGATACTCGTCTATTGTTGACGGAAAAGTCATTATGCAGTAGATAACTGACTGTATTGGAAACAGTAAAGAATTGGGGTCTATTAGCAAAAATAACAATAAGGCAAATTCAATGAATTCAGATAAAACTGTGTAAATCAGCAAAATATTGTTGGAAAGACAGATAAATGGGGAGATGTGTTGGATGTTAGGCAAAGGGTGTGATCCTACAGGTTTAGATTTGAGTTGACATTCACACTGCCTTAAGGGCCCTATCTGAAGTCATAGCTTTATAAAGAAAATTCTAGAGAGAGCACAGTAGGTGAGTCAACAGGACCTAAGACCCTACCTAGGTCCTGTTCTGTGGAAATTGGTTTTATTGAAAGAGAAAGGGAATAATAGGATAAACAAACAAATATGCAATAAAAATGAAGAAATATCCTGCATGATCTTGAAATAGAGAAGTCTAGGAACAAGGTGAGGGGGAGGACCTAGGAACCTAAATAAGTTCCTCACAAATACCTGTTTGAAGACAGTCTACTTAATAAGAAATTAAGAAAATGAAGCACTAGCAGTGTAGAGAACTTAGGGCAAAGCATTTAGAACAGACACATAAACAGTGTATGTAAAGGTTTTAGGCATGAAGAAGTTGAGATGTTCTTGAAGCTGAAAATATTTCTGTGTGACCAAAAGTTGATTAGACTGGCTGGAGATGAGATTTGAAAGGTAAGAAGTGTCCAAATTTTCAGACCTTTATAATTGAGAAAACAAAAGGCCAAAGACCAAGGGACCTGTCTAAAGTTAAATCAACTAGACACAAAATCTACTGTAGTATAGGTCTCCTAATTCTCTATCAAAAACTACTTATTTCCTATATCGTATGGGTTCTAAATAGATTATATAAACTAAAAAATATATTTAAAAAGAGGAGATACTATTCAACAGCTGACCTTTGCCTGCTTATGCTGATTATCAAGTGTTCCACACAAAAGTCATGAATCAATTACACAAAATAACCACAATGTACCAAGTGGCATCTTTACTTCTCCAATCATTTGAATGCCCTAATAATAGAGTTATCCAATTTTCTCAGGCTCAATGGTCTATAATTTATAAACACAATGTCCAAAATAAAATGAAAGTATGTCCGCTTTTATATCAGTAATAAAGAATGCAAAACCATTACATTTGTAATATGTTGTAACTTTTCAATATGCGTATGTGATTCTGCACTAGAAATAGATTTATGCTTTCTCAGCATTGATATTTTAACCAGCTGACCAAGGAGGTAGCTAAAATGCCCTGGAAGAGTTTGGATAAGAAATTAAACTCCTCCACATTTGCAATTCAGGTAACTCTACTCTCACAGACTGAGAGGACCTCAATACACATCAGTTTTCAGAGCCCTGAGGGGAAAATAAACTCAACAAAAAGAAGAAAATCAATGGAAAGAAGTTGTTCACAGAAAGTTTGACAAGACTTGAAGTTCCAAGTACAAATTGGTGATTGATTCCTGAACCTTGTCAATTTCTACCAGCTATTAAAACTTGGGAAATTTGAGGTAAGTATCCAATGAACTTTTATAATATAGTTGTCCTTTTTAAAAGATGCTGCAACTTACAGAGCTTATATTTTTTTGTATTTAGCTCTTGCTAAAGTATATCTTTGGAACTTTAAGCATTCTTTACGTTTTAGTAGAAGAATGAGAAAACCTGAAGTGATTTAAGATTCTGCTCATCAGTAAAGAAACAACCCTGAGTAATTAATTTTTCTTCTCCAATGTTCAATTCTGTAATTTATAAAACAGAATGTTAATCTCTTTAATTTATAAATATTTTGAGGATTAAATAAAAAGCACAAGGGAAGAAACCTAACATAATTCTTGATAACTGCAGCTGCTCTTTCATAGGCATTCCTATTTTTACTTTGTCATTCAGATGTTTTTGTTTGGTTTTTCGGGTTTTTTTTTTTTTTTTTAGCTTGATTTGGCTTTTTTTTTTTTTCAGCACCAACCCTAAAATATTATGCCAGACAGTTTTCATTTTCTATAATTTTCTGGATAGCCATAATTGTTCCTTGATGCCGCAATGCTTATTTTGTATTCTAAATAAGTTACTTCTCAAAATAGCTTTAGGATATATATACATAATTTGTATATAAAATATATATATACAGAGAAAGAGAGATAACATGTGATAAGATTAAATAAATATTACCATTTAATTTTTTAATTTTTTATTTAAGTAAATTAGCACCAGTTTAAAACATTACCATTTGATTTTACATAATTAATCATCTTCAGATAAGAGAGACTGGGGAAAAGCATTTAGGTTACTTTAAATATAAAATACCTTCCAGTGACAATAATTTTTGTCTCTTTAAAATTGTATAGTATAAAACTTTCTTTTGAATGTACAATTAAAAGGTTGATGATCAATGTAAATAATTTGAGAGATGAAATTTAGTATCTTACTATGGTTTAAGTTGCCATGATTTTGATTACTGGTGATTATAACAATATTTTCATATGTTTTATAATTTGCATTTTTTTTCTTAAAATGCATATTCATATAATTTGCTCATTTTTTTGTTTTTGACATTGGGGAATTTTTAATTTTGCTCATTTATAAAAGTATTTCTATGTTAGATAGCTAATACTGAAAAGGATTAAAATGAAAACAAAAATAGTAATTTTACAACTCAGTGACTAACATTTTGGTATGCTTTCTTCAAGGGTTCTTTTTTCTTAGGGTTATTTTTTAACCCAATATGTAACGATAATTTTTATAATATTAATTTTTCAAATCATAATTTTATGTTGCATACTATATAATAATATCTTACTATATCAGATATTGTTCTAAGAATTGTCAACTCATTGATGACTATGTTTAGTTTATGTTTTACTTTTTCCTTCAAATTTTTCTGAATATACAGCTTTTTTAAAGTGTCTTATTTCCAAATATATCTATATTTTTGCAATTTTAACTTTTGGAGTCTTGCTTGGGGTGGCATTATCATTCCATGTTTATACAAAAATCCATTTATATTTCCCTTTAAAGCAAGAAATTGTCTTAATTTTTCAGTGATTTTTTTTTTGTCTGGTGGGGAGTCATGTTTCACATACAATTCCAAAAGATTTGTAGATCTCCCAAAGTCTATTCATAAACTACCTAAAAGCTATAAAAGCATGTTTCAAGTTTTTCAAAAAAGTAACATAATCAGAGATGAAATCATTGTGTAATCCAGGGGCTAATAGCCTCTCATTAATTATTTTGTTGTTTTGTTTGTTTGTTTACAATTTGCAATGTGTGGAAAAGATGTGCAATGCTTCAAGGGGGGTATTTGATATTGTAGTGAGAAAACTTAGTAGAATGATAAGAAGCCAGAAGTCTGATTCTTATACTAATTCTATCCCTAGCTCAGTGACCTGAAAAAAAGTCATTTAATTATCTTTTTATCCAAATCTTAATGTAAAATATTTATATATGTGTATACTGTATGTGTGTTAATATGTGTGAGTGTACATGGCTGAGAGGTTGAGGGAGAGTAGAATAAACGATGTCTAATATCTTTTCAATTTCTAAAAGACATATAAAACCAAAGTTGTGGTGTGTTATATAGCACTAATTTCATTACAATTTTATCAAGATACAATTTTTGTACAGTACAAAGCACAAACTTGAAGTATAATATGCATTGAGCTTTGATTAAAATATGAAAACATACACCAGTGAAACCAACACCAGAGCCAATATTTAAAACATTTCCACCACCTAGAAAGTTCTTTCCTGGCCCATTCCAGTCAAAGGGAGCCATTGATCTGGTTTTTAATCAGCAGAAATCAGTTTTACCTGTTTCTCACACCACATAACTTGAATTAAACAGTATGTATTCTGTGGTTTCTATCTTCTTCCCACATATATTACATAATGTTTATGAAGTTAATGTAAGTTGTTGGATGAATCAGTAGTACTTTTTTAAAAATTGTCATGTCATATAAATATACCACAATTCCCTCCACCACCCATTTTCTTGCTGATACACATTTAAGCTATTTCTAATTTGGCACCATGAAGAACAAAGCCATTAAAAAACCTTATATAAATTCATTTGTGGATCCAAGCTATCATTGTTCTTGGGTAGATACCTAAGTGTGGAATTACTGGGTCACAGAATAGATTCATATTTAATTTTATGAGAATCTGCTAAATAATTTTTCAAAGTGGTTGTACAGTTCCATAATCTCATCCACTATGTACTAGAGTTCCAGAAGTGTATTATTCTTGCCAACATTTGATGTTGCAATATTTTAGAATTTTAGCTATCACCATGAAGCAAGATTTCAGGTTACCAGGTCCAAAAAATAATTGGTCTACCAATGAACTAAAAATACATACGAAGGGGATCCCTTCCCCCCAGAAAAACATAATTATTTTCTGGAGGGTGGATCTCTTGTAGTACAGACTACCCATGCTAATAAGTTTGCTCATTTAATGACTGGTGATTTAGGAACACACCTGTCCACACACTCTTAACATTCAGCAGTTTTTGACCGAAAAACAGCATGACCCTAGTGCCTCACCCTCCCTATTCACCCATTCTCACCCTGAGCAACTTTTTTTTCCCCCTGTGTGAAATAATCTTCAAAGGGAAACGTTTGGCGAATGTAGAAGATGTGAAACAACAAATGACAGAGCACTAAAAGGCATCAAAATTGACGAGTTCAAAACTGTTTTGAGCAGTGATAAAAGCATGTGAATAGGTGTATTGCATCAAATGGAGAGTAAATTGAAGGTGACTGAAGTTTAAACCTCTAAGAATAAATACACAATTTTTAATAAATAAATTCTAGAGTATTTGGATTCCCCTCTCCATGTATAGCTTCAGTTGTTCAGGTTTTAATTTCCCTTAGCAAATGTTTGGCATTATAAGTGTATCTTTTAGTTAACTTTATTATTATTTATTTTGTGGTTTTAATACTCTCATAAAAATATTAAACTGCCGGGCTCAGTGACTCAGCCTGTAATCCTGCACTTTGGGAGGCTGAGGTGAGAGTGGATTGCCTGAGCCTGCGGGTTTGAGACCCATCTGGGCAACTGGCGAGACCTCATCTCTACAATAAATTTTTTAAAAATTAGCCAGGCGTGGTAGCACGTGCCTGTAGTTCCAGCTGCTTGGAAGGCTGAGGCGGAAGGATCGCCAGAGCCCAGCAAGTCGAGGCTGCGGTGGCCGGGAGCGACCACTGCACTCCATTCTAGGCGACAGAGTGAGACTCCAACTCAAAAAAAAAAAAAAAAGATATTAAACTTTATTTTCTAGGATAAAATACTATGTACCTGGTATTTTGTGATCTTGCTAATTCCACTCATTAGTTTTTAAATTTTTTGTAAATTTCTTAGGCTTTTTTATACATGCAGTCAGATCATCCATGAGTTCTGATAGTTTCAATCTTTATGCTATTCCTTTCTTTTTCTTGTCTTACTATTCTTGCTTATTAATAAGAACTCCAGAGTATTATTAAATATAAGTAATAAGAACAAACATTTTTGTATTGCTTCTAATACTGAAGGGACAGTCCTTAATATTTTAGTATTTAATATGAAGTGATTTTTTACAGATGCCTATTAACAGGAAAACAGGTAATTCCTTTCTATTACTGCTTTGATGAAATGTATATCATGAATTGATGTGTATTGTTTTTTCTTCCTCTATTGAGATATCCAAAAATATTTTCCCTTTATTCTATGAATGTGTTCAATTGCATTGAATGTTTACTGGTGATTAATTAACCTTTGGATTTCTGAAATAGATGCCACAGAAACATGGTATGTTATCCTTTATACATGTTTTTGGAATAATTTACTAAATTTTTGTTTAGGATTTTTGCCTTTATGTGCTTGCATTTTATTTTTTTTGTAATGTTTTTGCCTGATTTTTAATATTAGGGTTTTGGTATCATGGTAATGATATCGGGGTTGTGGCATTAGAGTAATAATATGGGATTGTGATAGTTTCATAAAATGTGTTGGTAAAGATTCCTTTTTAGTCTTATGAAAGAGTTGTGGAACTTTGGTACTATTTTATCATTAACTGTTTAATCGAAATTTATGAGTTAAATTACCTAGGGAAAACTTTTAATTATAATTTAATATATAATTACTCAGATTTTCTACTTCTTTCTACAGTTTTAAACAGTATTTTTTAAAGAAGCTTTTTAAAATTTTACATAAATTGTCAAATATATTGGCATAAATTGTTCATAATATAATATTATATCTAGAATGTGTCATCATAAAATGGTCTAATGCTTTATAATATTTGTCTATAATAATTTATCACATTCTACTTAATAAATGTTTTACTTATTTACATAAAATATAAGAAATTTACAATAGTAAAATTTTACTTTTCCACTCTCAGATCCTTGTTCTAGTAGTTTAAAATATTTTATATCTGCATATGTAATAAACATTAATATAGTGGTATTATTTTATGTAAGTAATCAATTGGCTTTTAAAGAAATTAAAAGAAGAAAAAAGTGGTCTTATATTTTTGCCCACATAAGTATCACTTCTAATGTTCTTTATTTCTTCCTATAGATCTGGTATCATTTTCAAGACCACCAAAATCCAAACATCAGCAGAAGGATCCAGATCACCAAAATAAAGTTGCAGCTGCAGAGCACAGAAGACAAAAATATCATAGAAAAAAATCAACAAGACAAAAAGCTGGTTCTTTGAAAAGATAAGTAAGATTGACTGACCCCTAGCCAGACTGACTAAGAAAAAGAGAGAGAAAACCCAAATAACACAATTATAAATGAAAAAGATGAAGTCACCACTGATCCAGAAGAAATTCAAAAGATTATCAAAGATTACTATGCACACCTGTATGGAAATAAATTTGCCAACATAAGGGAAACAGAAGACTTCCTGTCATCTCACAACTTTCCAAAGTTAAAAAAAGAAAAAATTGAAACCCTAAATAGAACAATAACAATCCAGGAATTTGGCTCTGTCATAAGAAATCTACCTAAAAAATAAATAGATAATCAAATAAATAAATAATTAGAAAGCCCTGAACCAGTTCAGACTTTTCAACTGAATTCTACAAAAACATACAAGGAGGAGCTAATACCAATCTTACTGAAAGTATTCCAGGCAATCAAGAAGATGGAACTCTCCCCAAATCATTTTATGAAGCAAATATCACATTGATATCCAAAACTTGTAAAAAGTCAGCAAGGAAAGAAAATTATAGGTCAATCTGCTTGATGGACATAGATACAAAAATTCTCAATAAGATCCTAAAGTATAGGATCCAACAACACATTTCAAAAATTATCCACCATGACCAAGTTGATTTCATTCCCAGATGCAAGAATGTTCAACATTTGCAAGACCATAAATGTAATTCAATACATTAACAGATATAAAAACAAGAATCACATGATCATATCATTAGTCATAGAAAAAGATTTTGACAAAATTCATCATTCCTTCTTGATAAAAACCCTTGAACATCTAGGCACAGAAGAAACATTCCTCAAAACTGTAAGAGCCATATTGCTATGATAAACCCACAACCAACATACTGTTCAATGGACAGAAGTTAGAAGCATTTCCCCTGAAATCAGGAACAAGACAAAGTTGCCCACTCTCACTCCTCCTGTTTAGCATAGTGCTGGAAGTCCTTGCTAGAACAATCAAACAAAAGAACGAAATCAGGGGTATCCAAATAAGAAAAGAGGAAGTTAAGCTATCCCTCTTTGCAGATGATATGATCCTATACCTTGAAAACCCTAGGGAGTTCTCCAAAAACTTCCTTGCACTAATAAATAACTTTGATAAAGTTTCGGGGTACAAAATCAAATGCAAAAAACAGTGACATTTCTATACACCAGTAGCAAACAGACAGAGAACCAAATAAAAAACACAATCCCTATTACAATAGCCACACACACACACACAAAAATGAAATACCTTGGCATCTTCCTAACCAGAGAAGTGAAAGACCTTTAAAATGAGTGCTATAAATCACTACTCAAAGAAATCAAAGATGACACAAACAAATTGAAAGACATTCCATTTGCTCATGGATTGGAAGAATTAAAATTGTCAAGATATTCATCCTTCCCAAGGCAATCCTCAGATTCAATACAATGCCCATCAAATTACCAACATCACTCTTCTCAGACCTGGAAATGACAATACAGAAATTCATATGGAAACAAAAAATATCTTGAATAGCCAAAACAATCCTCAGCAAAAGAAATGAAGCAGGAGCTTTCACACTTCCAGATCTTAAAGTTTACTAAGAGGTCACAATAATCAAAACAGCCTGGTGTTGGTACAAGAACAAACATAAAAACCAATGGAACAGAATAGAGATTTTGGAAGCAGAAAGTCAATCTCTCAACATTGATATCCAAAACTTGGATATCATCTTTGATAAACCTGCCAATAGTAACCATTGGAAGAGGAGACCTTATGTAGCAAATGGTGCTGGGAAAAGTGATCAACCACATGCAGAAGAATGAAATAGGACCTCTACCTATCACAATATGCACAAATCAACTCGAAATGGGTCAAAGAATTAGTGTAAAACCTCAAACTACAAGAATACTAGAAGAAAAAGCTGGAGATATCCCCATGCACATTGGAGTAGGTCACCAATTCTTGATCATAATTCCAAAAGTGCATGCCATAATAGATAAGATAGTGGCTTGGGTCCTCATCAAGCTAAAAAGCTTTTGTAAAGCAAAATAAACTATCAAGAGAGTGAGGAGATAACCAGAGAATGGAAAAAAATATATATTTGCTAACTGTATATCTGACAAAGATCTAACATCCAGTATCTATAAGGAAGTCAAACTATACAAAAGGAAAAAAACAAACAGCCCTATTAAAAAGTGAGCAAAGGACATGAATAGACATTTCTCAAAAGAAAATATACATACAGCCAACAGACACATGAAAAAATGCTCAGCCTCACTAGTGATCAGAGAAATGCAAATCAAAACCACATTGAGATACCACCTAACCTTAGTAAGGATGGCCATCATAAATTAAAAAGCAACAGATGCTGGCGAGGATGCGGAGAAAAGGGAACTTTTCTATACCGGTGGGAGTGCAAATTAGTTCAACCTCTATGGAAAACAGTGTGGCAATTTCTAAAAGAACTAGAAATTGACCTTCCATATGATCTAGCAATCCCCCTTCTGGGAATACACCCAGAGGAACTCCAATCACTCTACAAAAAAAATACCTGTACTTGCATGTTTAATTGCAGCACTATTCACAATAGCAAAAACATGGAACCAACTTTACTAGATAAAAAAATGTGGTACATATACATGATAGAGTATAGCACAGCCATAAAGAGGGACAAAATTACGGACTTCTCCGTAACTTAGATGGATTTAGAGTCCAGCATACTCAGTGATCTTTCACATATGCAAAGAACTGAGTATCGCTGGGCTCAGTGGCTCAGTTTGTAATCCAGCGCTTTTGGGAGGCTGAGGTGAGTGGATGCCTGAGCCCGCGGGTTCGAGACCCGCCTGGGCAGTGAGACCTCATCTCTACAATAAATAATAATAATAATAAAAAATTAGCTGGGCGTGGTGGTGCATGCCTGTAGTTCCGGCTACTTGGAAGGCTGAGGCGGAAGGGTCGCTGGAGCCCAGCAGGTCAAGGCTGCGGTGGCCGGGAGCGGCCACTGCACTCCAGTCTGGTCGACTGAGTGAGACTCCAACTCAAAAAAAAAAAAAAAGGAACTGAGTATCACATGTTCTCACTTATAAGTGAGTCCTGAACATTTATCACAATTCTACATGAGAGGGATCAGCAGTAGTGGGACACTGCTGGGGGCAGGGCGGGTGGACAAATAACATCACTAAGGGCACCTGATCCTAAACCAGAGTAAGTGAAGACCAGTTGGAGACCCAAAGGTCACCTGCATGCAGGCAACTTATGTACATAATCCTGACTTGTATACCACATCTATACGATATAATAAAAATTCCAAAAAATAAACTTAAAATTTCACATAAGTTTTCAAATATATTGGCATAAATTGTTTATAATACAAATTTTATATAGAATATGTTGTCATATAATGGTTTAACGTTAAAATATCTATCTATAATAATTTATCACATTCTACTCAATAAATCTTTTATTCATTTACATAAATATAAGAAATTTGCAATAGTCAAATTTTACTTTTTCACTCTCAGATCCTTGTCCTAGTGTTTTAAATTATTTAATACCTTTACAAATGTAATGAACATTACTATAATGGTATTATTTTATATAAGTAATCAATTGGCTTTCAAAGAAATTAGAAGAAACAAGTGGTTTACGTATATAAATATTGCTTCTGGTGTTCTTCATTTCTTTCTATAGATATAGTATCATTCTTCAACCAGAAAATCTTCCCTTTTTTTTCTTTTTTGGGGGGGAGGGGGAATGCAGACTCTAAACTCAAATTTTCTCAGTTTTCATTTATCTGCTGGTATGTTTGTTTTGCCTTTTCTTTTGAAGTGTATTCTTACTGTATATACAAATTTGTAACAGCAGTATTTTGTTTTTCTTCTACCATTCCTAGGTATGTTCTTTCTTTGCCTTTTGCCCTCCATTTTTTCTGATACTTTCTTGTTTTCATAGTGTGTTTTATTGTTTGAAATATATTTTTATCAAACAGAAATCTAGATTGGTAGTTGTATTAGTCTTCCATTGATATGATAACAAATTACCACAAAAATAGTGTCTTAAAACAATTCAAATTTATGATCTGGAAGTAAATTTACTATAAAATAAATTTAATAAAAGATCAAAACAAAACAACACAAACTTACATCACTTACTTTTGGCTTTTATTGTTTCTTATGAGAGATCTACCATTATTTGAATAATTTTTTCCCCGATAAGTAGGGTGATCTTTTTCTTTGACCACTTAAAAAGAATTTTTTTTGCACTTTAGTTTTCAGAAGATTGACTATACTGTGTCTTGATGTAGATTTCTTTGGATTTATACTGTTTGGTTTTTTTATGGCTTTTTGAATCTGTAGGTTTCAACTCTTAATTGCTTATTGAAGAATTTTTACGGTTTTTGCTTTAAAATCATTGCCCTGCAATTCTAAGGTCTGTGTCACCTCTGTGTTGGCATCTGTAGTAGGCTGATTCAAAAGATATCACATCCCAACTATGGGTATAAATATATTTTCAGATGTGATTAAAGACTTTGAAATAGGTAGATTATCCTGAATTTTCTAGGTCAGCCTAAATCCAATCACACTCACACTTAATCTAACCTTGTGTGAGAGATAGAGGGACATGACTGTGGAAAAGACGGTACAGAAACCACAGAGGCAGAGATCCCTCTTGTTACTGCTAAGGAAGTATGAAAGTTCAGGTTCGGCTTTTGGCCTTCATTAACACTTGAGCAGAGAAGGACTCCTTTTTGCTGATTAAAGATGTGATTTCTTATCCATTCATACCTTCCTAGCTAGGAATAGGAGGGCTGCTTCATTTCTGCTCCCTTTGTGGCCTCCACTATTATTTGGTGGTGGTAACATTATTGCCAGTAAATGGTGTTGAAAGTTTTGACTCTATACTAGGCCTCGCACCTGACAGAGAGGAAGAGAGACCCCCCCATTAATGCAGGGTGACCATGGAATTTCAGGGTCTTCATGAGGTCTCTACAGACAACACAGCAGGGCAGAGAAGACTCCTTAACAATCTATTGGAGGTTTATGACTCAATTTTGCTGGATTTCTCTGATCTTCTCAGCAGAGTTGCTTAGTTGTCTTGTTAAAGCCAGGCAAGGGTAGATGTCTAGACTCCTACATGGCCTTTGCTATTGGAGATGGATGTTGCAGCAGCTTTTTTTGCGGTGTGTGGTTGTGGTAGAACAGTTTTGGTCTCAAAGATTTCTCTCTTGCTGACTGCTCTTTTCCTGGTCTTTTGGCTATAAAGAGCAGTCTTTGTTGTTTTCATTTTTCTATCTACATTTGTTGACATTTCTAGTTATCTGTTTCTCCAACATCCAGGCTGGGTTATGTTAGTTGACAAAAAATAAACCCAGGGACCTCACCAATGTGTCATTGCTTGGGTCCTGGGATCTCTAGCCAGCCTTTTCTTTTCTCTACATTTTTAGAGTAGACTTTTATTTGTTTACTATATATGTACACATATTTAATCATGTGTAATTAAATATAAATATATAAAATAATTAGTTGTACTTAGTGGAAGGAATAGGACAAAGTAAATCTACTCTACCTCCTCAGAAGGAGTGCACATATATATTTTTTAAACTTTAAGCCTCTATAAATGAAAGGTACATATATCATTAATGTATATTCTTTATAAACACTGTCAAATTGCACCTTCTTTACTTACCTCCTACTGAAAGAATCACCACCCTCATAGCTTGCTATCTAGATGAGCATGCTTGGTACTGTTTCATCCCTTTTATTTCCACCTTCAACTTCATTGGTGACTAGTACATATGATGGTCAATGAATGAATACCAGCAAATCCATAGAATTTCAAGAAATTTACCTAAAGCTGAAAGCGAAGAGAAACAAGTGAGAAGAAATATGAAGAAAATGAAAAAAGAGCTGATAGCTATACAAAAAAGAAAGAATGTGACATACTGAAGTAAAAGATGTGACCAGGTAAAATTAATGTGCAGTACAAAAGAGAAATTGAGCAATAGATGAAATAAAGACAAACGCTATACAGAGCATATTTTTTCAGAAACTGTCCTAAATACTTTAAATATATTATTAACTCATATAACCCATAAAGCAGACAAATTAGTTAAGGACTATTTGGAAACCCATTTACAGCTGAGGAAACTGAGACCCTGGTTGCTCAAGATCACTTAGACAAGAGTTTTTGATCTTAGGCATTTTATTTCATGAAACCATATGATATTGCCAACATCTCACTATTTTTGACCTCAAAGAATTACATTTTTTCTAATTTTATCTAATAGCTTCAGGTTCCATACTGTCTACTAAAGGCAGAAAAAAGAAGCAAGTCATTAGAAAATAGAAACTGAAGAAGCAGAGATAACATAAGGGAGAGACAATCAGACTGTATAAATTCCATTTCCAGTGAGTCTTGTCTTTCTATAGTTAACATCTGAGGATTATTCCTGTGAATTTCTTTTGTATTCTTATGACAAAACCACTTGTGGCTAGTTTGGTGGTGAAAGTTCGACTGAATCTCTTTTCCTTTAAGAACAAATAACGAACTATAGAAATGATCCCTGAAATTCCAAATGAATCAAAAGCCTAAATGTAAGACCTCAAACTATAAGAATCTTAGGAAAAAACACAGAAAACACCTTTATGCATATTGTAGTAGGCGATCAATTCTTGATCAAATCCCCAAAAGCATATGTCATAAAAGATAAGATAGACAAGTGGAACCTCATCACACTGAAAAGCTTTTGTCCAGCATTAGATACTATCAAGAGAGCAGGGAGACAACCAACAGAACAGGAAAAAAATATTTGCTAACTGTGTATTTGACAAAGGCCCAACGTCCAGGATCTACAAGGAACTCAAACGAGTTGAAAGGAAAAACAAAACAAAAAAACCCAGCCCTATTAAAAATAGGCAGAGCACATGAGTAGACACTTCCCAAAAGAAAACATACGAGCAGCCAAGAGATACATGATAAATTCCCAGCCTCACTAATCATCAGAGAAAAGCAAATCAAAATCATAACTGCTGTACCACCTTACCCCAGCAAGGATGGCCATCATTAAGAAGTCAAAAACTATAGATGCTGGCACAGGTATGGAAAAAAGTTACTGAGAGTGCAAACTAGTCCAAACTCTATATAAAATAATGTGGTGATATCTAAAGGAACTAGAAATTGACTATCCATACAATTCAGCAATCCCCTTCCTGGGAATATACCAGGAAGAATACAAATTGTTCTACAAAAAAGACACCTGCATATGCATGTTTATTGCCGCACTATTCACAACAGCAGAAACATGGAACCAACCCTACTGCTCATCAGAAATAGACTGACTAAAGAAAATGTGGCACATGTGCATGATGGAATATTGCACAACCATAAAAAAGAACAAAATCATGGACATTGCAGCAAATTGGAAGGAGCTGGAGGCAAACATACTTAGTGACCTATTACAGAAACAAAAACTGAATACCACATGTTCTCACTCATAAGTGGGATCTGAACATTAATCACAGTAGCAAATAAGGGACCAGCAGTTGTAGGACACTGACAGGGAGAGGAGTAAGATGGGGGCATGTAACAACACAAAGGGTTCCTTGTCCTAAGCCAGAGGTAGTGAGGACTAGTTGGAGGCCCAAATTTCACCTGTACATACGTTACTTACGTACCTAATGCTGACTTGTACCGCACATCTTTAGAATAAAATAGAAAGAGTAAAAAGAACAAATAGACTCCAATGAATAAAATTCAAACTAAACAAACAAGCAAACATCCTTTAACACTAAAATCTGACAAAGAAAATCTGCAAAGGAAGCCTGCCGAAAAATCTTGGAGCAGGTTAGACTCCTAAAATTTGGTATATTTAAAAGAACTGCTCAGCATTTGTAGTGATCAAAGATAGGAAATCATTTTAAAGACAGGAAAACATTTTTTTTTCTCTTTTGCACTCACATTCTCCTCTTTGTTGGAACCAGCAGCAAGCATCGTCCTTGGCTCAGAAAACTGCACCAAACTCACTAAATAAGCCAGATATGACTTTTAATTTAAAAAAATTAAATAACAAGTGAACGTAATCAAGTATTATGTTTCCCCCCCAAAAAACATACCTGGTAATTTTCTCCATGAATTGTCAAATACTTAGCTGCATTTCAAGCTATAATTTAACAGCATCATCTTTTTTTTCCCCACATCATGTCAGGATAACATATAGCAACTCAATGTCAGAGAAAGTGTTCTGAATTAATAATCGGCAAACCTGGCTTCTAGCTGGAATCGTATTTGATGCAAAAACTAGCAAAAATGTTTCTAAAAGTCAGACTATATTGCTAAATTTCCATACCTTTGCTCTTAAAATTTTCAGGGATAGTCAGACCTCAGCAAGTGATTCTTGCTAACTAAAATGTAGTCAAGAATGCTACTTTTTTACATTTACAATGAGAAATTACTCTAGTCCAAAATTTTCTAAATCTGCATGATCAGTACCTTCTGCATTTAGGCAAGTTTACTCGAGTAGACAGATATAATTAGTAGTTGAGCATATAATAAGGAGAGCAAGATAAGTAGAATATATATTGACATTATGCTAAAATCACCTCACCATTCTGCTTACAATCTAGAGAGTCTGTCACTCATAATGAAATTCATTTGCTACAATCCTATGAACCTACTTCCTCACTAATTTAAACCTTGTTAGCAATAATATTAATAATAGTAGTAAAATAATGATAATAACTGTCCTATGGTTAGAATTCCTGAACACAGATATTGTTTGTCATTCTGTTTAGTCTTTTTCTAAGTTCCCATGACTGACAATCCTTTAATAACTACGTCTAATTGACACATCCTTTATGTAGAAGCTTCATTTAAACAACTTACAGTCAAGTTCTAAGTGCCAAGGTGCTTCTATGTCTCTTGGAATACCCTGCATGTATGTGCTTTGATACATTAATTTTTTTTTTTTTTGTAATTCTATTGATGGACCAAAAGGAGAGGAGACTGAGAAAGGTCCATCCTACAAGGAGGAGTATTTTATCCCTGACAAAGTTTAGAATTGTGTATCTTATAATAATAATGAAAAGAGGAATGCAATTTAGGTGGTTTCCTAAGCAATAATATTAATATTTGCACTATTTTTCAGCCAATGCAGAAGATCCTTACTGCCTCACTCTGAGATGGCCGTCCCCATCACCTTGAGCTTACTGCTCAATAGGTATATTATTTTATTATGATTCTTATTTTAATTTCACATTCTTATCTTTACAATTACTCATTATTGGTCCCATGTTCTTGCTACTGTGAACAATGCTGCTATAAACATACATGTGCGGGTATCTTTTTTCGTAGAGTTATTTGAACTCCGTGCTGCCCATCAAAAGAGGACTGGATAAAAAAAAAAATGGTACATACAAACGACGGAATATTAAACAGCCATAAAGGAAGACAAAATCATGAACTTCACAGCAATCTGGATGGACTTAAAGAGTCTATAATAATGAGTGATGTGTCACAGAAACAAAGAACTGAGTATCGCATGTTCTCACTCATAAATGGACCTTGAACAATTATCAAAATACTATAAGAAAAGAATTGGCAGTAGCAGGAAACTGCCCCGGGGAGGGGAGGACAAGGCAAGATTGGCAGTAGTGTAATCTGCCAGGGCAGGGGGAGCACACCTCATCAACAAGGGTACCTGCATAATGAACATTTCTATACCTAACGCTGAATTGTACCCCACATCTTTAAAATAAAAAAAGTTAAAAGAGAAAATAAAATTACTCTATATTTCCACACACCATTCATAGCTATCAGCCAGGAATCTGTCAGGAAAAGAGAAGCCGCTTTGCATATTTGTTATATAAACAGTATACTGTAGCCACTGTATTAAACCGTGTCTGATGCACACAGCCTCCTGAGAAGGATGGCTCCACTCTTTTTTCCTTCATCTCTCATACAAGTTCCTCTGATTGACAAATTCTGATCCCAACATAGGGAAAGGGATTCTGGGAAACATAGTTCTCAGCCTTAAATCGTTGTGGTGGGGGTGGTGCTGAGTTGAAAGCAAGGTTCAGCACAACAATTTAAAATAAATTATACACAAGCTATCTTCATAAGTGTTTTCAGTTGTTCTTCCTTAAAGTCTTGGGTAAAAAATTCTTAGGAAATGTGAATAAAAGAAAAGTTTTTGTACAGCTTTAGATTCAATTCTACTTGGGATTGCACATGATAGCTTGTGCCTATAATCCCAGTGCTTTGGGATGTCAGGGCAGAAGGACCACTTGAGGCCAGGAGTTTGAGACCACAACATAGCTGAAACCTCATCTCTACAAAAACAAAAATAAAATAAAATAAAATTAGCCTGAGAGGATCGCTTGAGCCCAGCAGTTCAAGGTTACAGTGAGTTATGTTTATGCCACTACAGTCCAGTCTCACTAACAGAGTGATATCCTGTCTCAAAAAAAAAAAAAAAAATCGACTTGGGGGTGTCTATTTCTGGTTTCAAGGTGCTCATGATTTAACTCATACTTCATAGTTTTAAATTTATGCACTTCTTTGAAGTTTAAAGTTATATCTGTAATAATAATGTGATTTCCTTTCCTCTTCCCCCTCTTATCTGTCACTCAGTCTCAACACGGACTTATCTAACCTAACTGGAAATTGGGCTAACGCATCTCTACTTTATGAAAATAGAGTTGTTACAGGTGTAATTAGTTAAGTGAATACAGGGTCATATTTTAGTAGTATAAATACCTAATCCAATTTGGCTGCATCCTTATTTTTAAAATGTCTTGTAAAGAGACACAAGCCCACAGGGAGAATGCCATGTAAACAAGAAGAGGCGGGGTCACGCATCTAAAGCCAAGAAACCCCAAAGATTGCCAGAAAATCCCAGAAGCTAGAGCAGACATCTGCAACTAGCTTTTCCTCTCAGTCCTCAGAAGAAACCAACACTGTGGTTCCTTCAGAACTGTGGGACAATATACTTGTGTTGTTTAAACCACGTAGTTTGTGGTAATTTGTTATGGCAGCCCTAGCAAATTAATACATATAATTAGATGAAAGTTTTATTTTCTTTTAGATGAAGTTGTGCCAGCTATACTTACTGAATTAAATAAATGCAATTAAATTAATTACAGTTCATTCACCGAACTGAAATATTACTTTTGTCATATGCTAAATTTTAGATTAATATACATACATATTCTCAAATATAAATATAGAACTATATTTTAACTATATATTATAACTATGTAATAAAAATAAATATATTAAATTCTAAATTTTCAGATTGAGTGGAGTCTATTTTTAGCACTCTATTCTATGTCACGGAAACATTTTTTGTATATTCTAATAATGGCTAGTGGGACACTTTTTTTTTTTTTTTGAGTTGGAGTCTCACTCAGTCACCCAGACTAGAGTACAGTGGCCGCTCCCGGCCACCGCAGCCTCGACCTGCTGGGCTCCGGCGATCCTTCCGCCTCAGCCTTCCGAGTAGCCGGAATTACAGGCGCGCGCTACCACGCCCGGCTGATTTTTTGATTTATTGTAGAGATGAGGTCTCGCTGCCCAGGCAGGGCTCGAACCCGCGGACTCAGGCAATCCACTCACCTCAGCCTCCCAAAGGCGCGGGATTACAGGCTGAGCCACCGAGCCCGGCTTTGATTCTTTGTTTAGCTCGCACTTACAAGTGAGAACAGGTAGTGTTTGATCTTCTGCTCCGAGTTAGTTCACTTAGGACGATGTTCTCCAATATATATCACATTTTCTATTTTCATTATCCACTAATTGGTTGATGGGCATTTAAGTTGATTTCACATCTTTGCAATTGTGAATTGTGCTGCGATGAACATGAGGGTGCAGGTGTCTTTTTTATTTAATGACCTCTACTCCTTTAGGTAGATACTTAGTAGTGGCATTGCTGGATCAAACAGG